>NW_024090223.1:0-2208 GCF_014356525.2 Nilaparvata lugens | reverse complement strand
TAATGAGCCAGTACCCCATGAGTTGTTTCATTTCTTTAGCATTTCTTTGGGGTGGAAAGTTCCTGATGGTGCAAGGCGTTCTGGTCAGGTTTAATTTCTCCATGTTTTATCTCATACCCAAGGAACTTCAATGATTTTTTGGAAAATTTACATTTTTCTTCCTTATAGTCAAGCCATACAAATTCAATTACTTGTTGAAATTTCTTAAGATTTCTGTCATGTTCTTCTTGATCTGAACCGCAAATGACAACATCATCCAAATAGGCAAAAGCAGTCGTTCAAATTCTCTCTTCTATAAGTCCGTTTATTGTACGTTGGAAGGCAGCTACTCCATTGGTTACTCCGAATGGTATTCGTTTGAACTGATAAAGTTTTCGGCCTACTTCAAAGGCAGTGTATGTCGTTGATCTCAAGAATCGGTATTTGAGGTAAGCTGACTTGAAATCTACAGTACTAAAAATGTTGTACTTGGCAATTGTGTTTACAAGATCTTCGATCAATGGGGAGAGGGTATGCGTCTAAATTTGTGAATTTATTAATAGTCCTGTGAATAGTCTATGACCATTCGTTTCTTCTGTCCATTGGTTACAATGAAAGCTGGGCACGCCAACTGGACTGGCTTTCGTCAATTATTCCTTCTGTAAGGAGGCGATTGACCTCATTCTTCATGAATTCATAGTCCATCTTGGGGTGTCTCTGGATCGGGTAGTTATTGGGTGGCAATCGGGAGTCAAGTCATTGAAAGGGAACTGGTTTATCATGGCCTCCACCAAGAGGCAATCTTTCAAGGGTGGTATGGTTGTAGAATTATTATCTATTACAAGAGGCTGTTTATTACCATTGAATGCTAAACTTATTGTAGAGTGATTCATCAAAAAATCGTGACCAAGTATCACATTGCAACAGCATTCTTTTAATACCAAGAGTTTAATATTGTTGTATTCATTTCCTTTGTACACAATATTGCTATAAACACATGCTTTTGTAGCGGTGTTATGTTGAACAGATGCAAATCTTATAAAACAAGAATTTGATGCAGTTTAAATTATTTGTTTTTGCAAATTTTCATCAATAAAACTGGCAACACTTCCGGTATCAATAAGAGCTGGTGTATTTATTCCATTCACCGAAACAATAATTGTAGCTTTAGAAAGATTACTGGCTATACCAGCTGCAGTAATAGTTGACGTAGTTAGTTTTTCTTTGAGCGTTTTTACTTTTACACACATGGGAAAAGTGTTCAATTCGGGAACATTTATGACAAGTCTTTCCTATTGCAACGTTGGCATTGAACGGATTTCTCTACAATTGCCTGTCGATTTTTGGGTTACAGCATTAACATCTGAGAAAGATTCACTCAAGCTTATGTTTTTATTTTCTTCAACAGAGTTTGTATAACAAGTACCTTTAAAGGAGTCGGCATATGTTTTTGCGGATTCAAGAACACGTGCTTGGGAAACGGTTTCTTGTAGACTCAAATCTCCTTGTTGAAAAAGTTTCTCTTTAATTTCAATAGAACATAACCCTGAAACAAGAGCATCTCTAATATGCTCGTTTTTGTTTTCTTCGGCTGACACTCTAGTGAAGTTACATGATAAGCTTAATCTTTTTAGTTCAGAATAGTAGTGATCAATGGACTCACCTATTTGTTGTTTTGCATTAGCAAGGCAGTATCGTGCATAAATTTCGTTCTTTGGTTTAACGAACATATCTTCCAACATGGATATAGTTTCTTCATATGAAGTATAGCTTTCCACAATTTCGTATAAAGCAGGTGATAAGAAGTTTACCAATATTTTCATTTTGTCTTTGGTTGTCGTTCCTTCTAAGAAATTTTCGAACGTCTTTTTCCAATGTTTCCACTCTCTCTCTGCCATAGGCGAATCTGGGTCGATAGATAATTCCTTGGCTTGAGAAACTTGTCAATATGTGATTCCATCTTATCTTCTTCGTAGTTACGGTTTTCAATCGTTTTTGTCTTTTTCTTTGTCGGCATTTTATTTGATTAAATTGAAATAAGTAAACTCTTCATTTGTAGAGCTTTAATCAAATAAAATTGAACATGACTTTCTACTAGTAACGGATCAACAACATTTGATATTCATGAATGAATCAATGACAACGAAAACATATGGTTTATCATATCAGTGCCTATCTCCATTACATTGAGATTGGACGAGTTACACAAGTTATATCGCGTGGGGAGTG
>NW_024090222.1:0-2743 GCF_014356525.2 Nilaparvata lugens | reverse complement strand
AACATTGCTTGAAAAACTTCACTGGCCAAAGAGAAAAACACCTTGTGTCCCTAATCACAGTTTCTGCTCACCCACAACAAATTCACAATCGCTGAGCATGTTGCTCTCCAATAAACGATGGAAACGGGTCTCGAAAGCTGAATTTACAGATTTCTCTCTATTACTGCAGGATTTTTCTTGGTTTTCTCCCACTTTGGATCCCATATTTGTTGATTCAAACTGGAAAAATGGAAATAATAAGTTGAAGAAGGACTTTTCTGAGATATGAGCACATGAAGTTTAATTTTTTTGGACAGATCATTTCAAATACGGTAGAAGATAATAAATTCATGTAATTCTAAGGATAAATTCTCCATGGTGAGATTTGCTGATTGAATAAGACAAAAATGTCTTTAAAATATCAATTTTTGAGAAAATTATTTAATTTATTAAAAAAACTCTCATTTGAGTTATTTTTGGGCATTATGGTAAATTGAATGAATTTCTCAAGAATTGAATTTTTCAAATAATTTTTGTTGAATGAAAAAGACTAAGAAATTGTCAAAAACCACAGATTTATTGATACTTTATATTTATTGAAATTTCTAAGTATCAATAAATCTGTGGTTTTTGACAATGTCTTAGTCTTTTCATTCAACAAAAATTATTTCAGAAAAAGAAACTATTTCTAAGTATCAATAAATCTGTGGTTTTGGACAATGTCTTAGTCTTTTTCATTCAACAAAAATTATTTCAGAAAAAGAAACTATTCTAAGTATCAATAAATCTGGGTTTGACAATGTCTTAGTCTTTTCATTCAACAAAAATTATTTCAGAAAAAGAAACTATTTCAAGTATCAATAAATCTGTGGTTTTTGACAATGTCTTAGTCTTTTCATTCAACAAAAATTATTTCAGAAAAAGAAACTATTTCTAAGTATCAATAAATCTGTGGTTTTTGACAATGTCTTAGTCTTTTTCATTCAAAAAAAATTATTTCAGAAAAGAAACTATTTCTAAGTATCAATAAATCTGTGGTTTTTGACAATGTCTTAGTCTTTTCATTCAACAAAAATTATTTCAGAAAAAGAAACTATTTCTAAGTATCAATAAATCTGTGGTTCTTGATAATTTCTTAGTCTTTTTCATTCATATGATAATTACCCAATTCAACTTCTCAACTACACAGAAAATAATTTTTGCTTCATTTAATCTATGAAGAATCCATCTTAACAATTTCATGAATATTCATCTCATCAAATTTGAAATGATGTGTCCAAAAAATTGAAATCCATTCAGATTTCAAAAGTAATAATTGAAAAAATCCTTAGAATATACATTTTTTTGATAGCTTGATACGAATCGATAAACTTCAGAAAATATCACCAATAAAAAGTTTTTTTTTGCCTTTGCACATCCTGATGAGAATAGCTTTGCTATGTATTATTGTATGATCTTATTCAATATTCAATCAATCAATAATTGAAGCTTTGAAATAATATAATAGTTTTCCTTCCTTCAAAACAATATGCATACATGTCTATAATTTAAATAGAATTCAATACCGTACTTGAAAATTGTATTAGTAGCCGGAACATGAATCAAAATAATTAATTAAATTAATTAATACAAAATAAATAATAAAGGTGTACTCAGATTCATATTTCTTTTAATATTAAAATTAGTCCAAAAAAGACATTGTCTATAATATTATATAAATGAAATTACCAGAATAAGTTAAAACTATGGGAGATACCTGAAAAGGTTAAAACCTGATCGCAGGGGCCGAGTGTTACTAATTTATTATTAAAGATGAATAATGTACTCAAAAGATATGAATATTAGGAGAGCATTCCTCATGTATGTATTTATTCATACATTTATCACAGAGAGTAGAATCACTTGCGAAAATGATTAATAGCTGAAGGTTAAGTTATACTAATAGGCTAAAGGTTGACTAAAAGGTTAAGGTAAACATTGAACATTAAAATTGGTACAAACGTTGGCCAACATAACTAACTTAATACATTATATTTTTAATCAACTAACATTCCAACAATATGGCAGTCACATTTGAAAATGAACAATTTAACTGAGTCATTGTCAATATTGTAGAATCGTTCCATAATTAAATAAAAACACAAATATGTTGTCAAATTCTCACTGTTGTTTTATTTAGTACAAGACCAAGGTTTCGTGACCACACCGGTCACATTTTCAAGGTGACCAAAGCTAAAAGGTTAAGGTAAACATTGAACATTGAAATTGGTACATGTTGGCCAACATAACTAACTTAATACATTCATTTAATGTATTAAGTTAGTAACATAAATAATTTAATAAATTCACTTAATGTATTAAGTTAGTTATGTTGGCCAACATGTACCAATTTCAATGTTCAATATTATCCTTAAACTTCTAGCTTTAGTCAACTTGAAAATGTGACCGGTGTGGTCACGAAATCTTGGTCGTGTACTAAAAAAAAAACAATAGTGTAGAATTTGACAACATATTGGTGTTTTTATTCAATTATGAACAATTTACACCTCAAAATCAACAATTAACACCAAAATATCAACAATTTACACCTTAAAATCAAGATGACAAACAATTTTTAAATTCAAAAATAGGCTAAGCTCTAGCCGGTGAGCTCCCTCTTTTATCTCAGTTATTATTGAAGATATCGACTCAATTTTTTTTTTTAATAAAAGAAGAAGACAAAATAAAGCGCGCTAGCATATTTTATACCATTGATTCAATTTTA
>NW_024090221.1:0-2771 GCF_014356525.2 Nilaparvata lugens | reverse complement strand
CAGCATGATTCTCATACCTGAGTATCATATGAAAAAACAAATCAATGAATCAATCAATTTGTACAGCATGATTCTCAATCAACAAATCAATCAATCAATCAATTTGTACAGCATGATTCTCATATGAAAAAAACAGGACATGATAAACTTTGACCTGATCTCTGCTAAGTTGTTTCGCTGTGAAATGAATCTTAAGACTTGTGAATATGCTTTCAATCAATCTTTTCAATTTATTCTTGTAAATTTCTTATGATACCGCATGATGCTGATTCATTGCTTGCAAACATCAATCATTATTATAAATGCAATCAATCTCTTGATTTATCTATACTATAATAAAGGAAAGAACTGGCTTATACATGTACGGGATAGGAAATTCACGAATGACGCATCATCTCGTCTGAACTACTGGACTGATTAACTTGAAATTTTTCATATAGATTCTTAATTCACGATGATGGTATAGGCCTATTTTTAATTCATCAATTTTTCAGTTTGTAAAGTTATTAACTAGTCCCTTGCGGCGTACGGGTTACCTACTAGATTTGTAATAATGAATTAAACCAATAAATAATAACATTTTGTAAATATGGATAAAAAAATCTTTGATTTTTGATGTAAATTATTTGTTACGATATTGCATGATGATGATGTATTGCATGTTAAAGCATGATGGATGATGAACAATTAATGCCTGTGGTTGAAGTGAATGAGTTGACCCCTCCGCCAACTCCTGACTATGCTTTGAGTCGTTCAAGGTCGGATGTTGTTGATTTCAGAAGTCCTTACAGGTAAACAATATTCCACTTACATTTTTGAAAATCTGTCAATGGTATGTAAATATTTTTCTAAAAGTACTACATAATCTCCATCCTGAATTAAATTGTAAATTGAAAAGTTTTGTTGTATCTAAAACTATTAATAAAATAGTTTTTTCTACGATTGTCTTTTACTCATCGACGATATTAGATAGGATATTATGATCAAATGCTTATGGAAAACCTTTCCGCATTATATTTTTATGGTCTGAGTCAGACCATAATATATGTTAATGCGAAATTAACGAAGAAACTAGGAGTATGTAGTTATAAAATTCAGTTGATAATAGTTTAATAACAATTAATTACTAAGCGAAATTACTTCTTATTAAAAATTTCTCTATTATTTATTTTATTCATTTATTTATTACAATGCAAATGACACTAATGTAATAACATTGAAAGATAAAATAATAAGGTAGTCCTTGTGCTATTTTCTTCCAAATTATGGGTGACAAAGTATTTAATACTGATGTTGATGTTAAAATTTAATCTATGTCTCGTCTCTTACATTCATCTGCAGAATACAGTAAAACTACGCAATTCAAGATATAATTATATTCTTGATTAATAATAAGTGAGTTTGTATTTATCGATTTACCTAAAATTTTTTGAAATAATATTGCGTACCTTTTTCACGAATCTTGAATTTTTGAATGATTATCTAAGTAATGCTACGATTATTGTTCATTCTATCCCAGTTTAGAATAATTTTAATTGCATTTATGAACCAAATTCTTGGTGAATAACTTGAATTAAATCGATTTGCAGGCTTGAACCACCAGACTCACCAGCTCTACAGAAGTCAAGCAGTATTTCTTCCTTGTTTGGAGATCGTCTCAGAAAGGGTAAGTTTAATAGTGTATTTGCATGTCAAAGTTTCTAAGAATAAATCCGCTTGGAAAGTTTAATTAATATTCTTTAGTAATTAAAATACGAAGATTTTATCAACTCAATTTCTAAATATTCTTGAAATTTGTTGAAGAATTGGATTTAAATACAATGAATACGCGTTGGAATAATATTGAATCTTCATTCGAAAACTTCGTTAGAGGGTAAAACAGGGTGAATTTACCATTCTCATTCATGTTGTTGCTGTGCTGAATGAATGCTTGATGAAAACTTCAAAGACCCATTTATTGATAATTCAATTTATGGTTACAACCCTCTTTAATGACTAAGGGCCGTTTGCACAGTGAAAGCTTAAACTGAATTCAATCAGCTGTTGGCTTGAACTCAAAATGAATCACATAAAAAAATAATACTTGATATAGATTTAATCCAGTTTAAGATGAAATTTAGTTTAAACTGGCACTGTGCAAACGGCCCTAAATGTCAATTCTTTAGGATTATGTAAATTATGATTATTGTATTTGATTCCTTCTATAACCAAATTATATTTCATACTGTTTTAGCTAATTTGACTTCAACCGGTTTCAAAGTATCTCTATTCCCTGTTTAAAAACATATTCCACAACACTTTATGACTCTATTCTTACAACTAATAAATAATTAAATATTCCAATGAGACTGAATTGTAGCATTTTTTATCCTCATCTATACATTTTATATTGTAGCTTATTTTTTGTACAAATTGATTAAAACAACATAAAAACCTCAAGTACCCTCTATTATTGAAATCTTTAAAATATTTCAACGACTAGTTTCGACCATAACCTTAGTCGTTGAAATATTTCAAAGTTTTTAATAATAAAGGGTACTGCAAGTTTTTATATTGTTTTTATTAATTTGTACAAAAGTAGCCCATATAAGTGAAGTGTTCTTATTTTTTGTAATATTTTATCTTCTTCATCTGTATATTATAGCCCAGTTGCAAAAATCCATGTTAAATTAGAATCATGATTCAATGCTATGAGAACCAATCAGAATATAAGAACCTTTTGAATATAAGAAGTATATATTCAAAACCTTTTATTCAAAGACTTCTTTGAA
>NW_024090220.1:0-1947 GCF_014356525.2 Nilaparvata lugens | reverse complement strand
ATATCTCATAGATCAACCTCACATATGTGTTGGATGTGCAACTGTACTACCGGTAGTAGTACATCATAGCCTAAATAGGCCTTATGGATTGGTACTGAAATTCTCCACTTAGACTTGGGTATTACATTGATAGGCTCCTCCAACTTGCGAGTCTTTTCTGCTAGTATCTGTACAACTCCATCTCTGCATTGTCAGCTCCTTCACGAATCTGAGGTGACTTTCTCTTCCATCCCAATTGGATGGTGAGGGAGACACTGCCTTTGGTGATCCTTTAGTTGAAGGAGAGCATGAAGGCGGCTCAGGAATAGTGGCCCATGTCGGGGAATCCATTAAGCCCCTGAAGTGCCTGTGTTTGTTCAAATCAAATGAACACAGATTTAGTATACATTGCATGAATAACATAACGAGATCTTTTTTAGATCTAATATCTATTTTTAGACTTGAAATTTGACCTTTGATAGAATACATCCATAAAATGGGCAATGTTCAATCACTTAATCGATTCAAGTTTCAAGTCTAAAAACTTCAAAAATACTGAGTCACCTTTCTCAATCAGGTAGACTCAGCATAGCTAGGCTAGAGTCTAGCCTGATAGCAAAAGGTGACACATTCGCTGGAATATCTCAAATTCAAATTGTAAAATTTCAAGTGTTTTTCTCTATGAGTTCGGTGTTTCTGTAATTTGTATATCAACTCATTATGAAATTTAATCATTATGAAATAATAGAAGATAGTCGTTTTTTCAATTTTGGACGTCTCCGTGTAAGAAGATTTCTCATAAATAAAGAATGATCATGAAACCTATAAAAATAATCGCCATCATTGGATGTTCTCTTTATCAGTGTTGTGTATGACAATTCCATATTTGTCCTCCCCTCTCCCTCCGATTTGTGATGGATAGCTTCTTGCTCCTCCTTGGACAGATTACTGTGATAGGTTCAGCCTGTATTATAGGAAACCTATAAAAATAATCGCCATCATTGGATGTTCTCTTTATCAGTGTTGTTAATGACAATTCCATATTTGTCCTCCTCCTCTTCCTCCGATTGTGATGGAGTAGCTTCTTGCTCCTCCTTGGACAGATTACTGTGATAGGTTCAGCCTGTATTATAGGAAACCTATAAAAATAATCGCCATCATTGGATGTTCTCTTTATCAGTGTTGTTAATGACAATTCCATATTTGTCCTCCTCCTCTTCCTCGATTGATGGAGTAGCTTCTCTCCTCCTTGGACAGATTACTGTGATAGGTTCAGCCTGTATTTAGGAAACCTATAAAACTAATCGCCATCATTGGATGTTCTCTTTATCAGTGTTGTGTAATGACAATTCCATATTTGTCCTCCTCCTCCTCCCCTATTCAGATGGAGTAGCTTCTTGCTCCTCCTTGGACAGATTACTGTGATAGGTTCAGCCTGTATTATAGGAAACTATAAAAATAATCGCCATCATGGATGTTCTCTTTATCAGTGTGTGTAATGACAATTCCATATTTGTCCTCCTCCTCTTCCTCCGATTCAGATGGAGTACTTCTTGCTCCTCCTGGACAGATTACTGTGATAGGTTCAGCCTGTATTATAGGAAACCTATAAAAATAATCGCCATCATTGGATGTTCTCTTTATCAGTGTTGTGTAATGACAATTCCATATTTGTCCTCCTCCTCTTCCTCCGATTGTGATGGAGTAGCTTCTTGCTCCTCCTTGGACAGATTACTGTGATAGGTTCAGCCTGTATTATAGGAAACCTATAAAAATAATCGCCATCATTGGATGTTCTCTTTATCAGTGTTGTGTAATGACAATTCCATATTTGGTCCTCCTCCTCTCCTCCTATTCAGATGGAGTAGCTTCTGCTCCTCCTTGGACAGATTACTGTGATAGGTTCAGCCTGTATTATAGGAAACCTATAAAAATAATCGCCATCATTGGATGTTCTCTTTATCATGG
>NW_024090219.1:0-3811 GCF_014356525.2 Nilaparvata lugens | reverse complement strand
ATCTATGCTGATGCCTACACTAATACCTACGACAATATCAACACTAATAACTACGCCAAAATGCCAAAATCTACGCCGATGCCTGCGCCAATGCTGATGCCAACACCAAAATCAACGCTGATGCCTGTGCTGATGTCAATGCCTGCGCCAATGCCAATAGCTATGCCAATGCCTGCGCCAATGCCAATATCAACGCCGATGCCAAAGCATACGCCAATAGCAATGCCAATGCTTATTGCTGACTCTGTATCTCAAACTTCAACACTACTGCATTACCTGGAGGTAATTGCCATCCATGTTCACATTCACAACTTTGAATTCAGAAGAACAGTCACAGTATCATGAAAGAATTGATTCAAAAAATCCTCTCCTAAATTATCCTGTATGCAGAACTCTAAACCTTGAAAGCTGAAAATCCAAAAAACAAACCTAACCTAAGTTAATCCTCACCTAAATTAATCCTGTATGCAGCGTCTATCTCTTTTCCAAAAAACGAATTACATTGTCATTTCAAGCCTGAAATGTACATTGTATATTACAAATATGATACAAAATTTATATGACTCTGTATTGAATTTGGAATGCAGCCGTCTACTACAAACATGAAGCAATGCTAACTGAGATGTCACCGGTATCAAGTTTGGAATGCAGCCGTCTACTACAAACATGAAGCAATGCTAACTGAGATGTCACCTGTATCGAGTTTGGTATGCAGCAGTCGACTACAAGTATCAGCCAACACTACGTGCATCCAGATCAGCCCAACACTTAACGTCATCACATTGGAGTCACACTTAACTGAAAATCATACTGAGTGCCTTAACGGACTGTTTTCCAAAATGTGCATCAATAAAATCAACCGTGTCAATAGTGAGAGAAATGAACATTTTTTGATTTATTGAAATTTTATGTGAAATTAAATGTAACAATTCATCAATTCATTTAAAAAAAAAATAAAAAAATAATAATAATTTTTTTATTCAACATACTAAATTTTTTTTATGCAATAAAAATTAAATTTTCTATCTATTAAATTTATGTGCAATTCCAAAAAAAAACTATTCTTTACATATTAAACTTTCTGTTGAGATATTTTTCTTTAATTATAAAGCTAAATCAAAAGTAATATTGATATTCTATATTTTGAGATATTGTTTGGAAACATATAACAAACGCTATTGATGAATTTTTATAATAATTTTCAATATTTTTGGATGACATGTAATGTTTTTCTAGAAAAAATTGTTACTGTTCTCGAATTTAAATTTCAACAATTTTCATTAGGGTCAATGTAATTTTTTCTTTAAATTTTCAAACAGTAAAATTTTTTTATGTCAAGAGGGGGGTATTTGTAATATTACATTTTTCTTCTCACATTTGAATCGAATCTTCAATTCAAGATCTATGGAACTTTATAGTAAATGTCAGAGTTATCATAGACGGACAATTTTTTGACGGAGAATTTATTATCGTAAATGTTTGTTGCATTGTTCCATGGTGTCACCGAGGCAGGGTTAACAAATTACTAAATAAATCGTTTATTTAAATAGAATATATGTATAAAATTTAAAATAACATTTTCAAAATAAAGTTTTATTGAGAACAGATGTAGAATGTGAATTCTAAACTTGTAAATTATAATTTTGTGTTGACGTGTCTGTAAAAATCGATACTGAACGAGGCGTTGGCTTTCGTGACTTGCAACTTGTGGTCTTTTTTCCTGTTTGACCTTCTTCTGAAAAATGGCTGGCTACAGTATTGTCATGGAGTTTTGCTCTAATCATTTTCGTTATTAATGTTTTAAATTGAGTTTTATATAATTTTTGTGCATAATTAGCTATTAGTGTAGTAAAGCCAATAGCCACTGTGTTTCAACTGTAAACTAGATAAGTATTTTAGTTCGTAATAACTCTGAAAATTATCCTGTATGCAGAACTCTAAACCTTGAAAGCTGAAATATCAAAAAACCAAACCTAACCTAAGTTAATCCTCACCTAAATTAATCCTGTATGCAGCGTCTATCTCTTTTCCAAAAAACGAATTACATTGTCATTTCAAGCCTGAAATGTACATTGTATATTACAAATATGATACAAAATTTATATGACTCTGTATTGAATTTGGAATGCAGCCGTCTACTACAAACATGAAGCAATGCTAACTGAGATGTCACCGGTATCAAGTTTGGAATGCAGCCGTCTACTACAAACATGAAGCAATGCTAACTGAGATGTCACCTGTATCGAGTTTGGTATGCAGCAGTCGACTACAAGTATCAGCCAACACTACGTGCATCCAGATCAGCCCAACACTTAACGTCATCACATTGGAGTCACACTTAACTGAAAATCATACTGAGTGCCTTAACGGACTGTTTTCCAAAATGTGCATCAATAAAATCAACCGTGTCAATAGTGAGAGAAATGAACATTTTTTGATTTATTGAAATTTTATGTGAAATTAAATGTAACAATTCATCAATTCATTTAAAAAAAAAAATAAAAAAATAATAATAATTTTTTTATTCAACATACTAAATTTTTTTTATGCAATAAAAATTAAATTTTCTATCTATTAAATTTATGTGCAATTCCAAAAAAAAAACTATTCTTTACATATTAAACTTTCTGTTGAGATATTTTTCTTTAAATTATAAAGCTAAATCAAAAGTAATATTGATATTCTATATTTTGAGATATTGTTTGGAAACATATAACAAACGCTATTGATGAATTTTTATAATAATTTTCAATATTTTTGGATGACATGTAATGTTTTTCTAGAAAAAATTGTTACTGTTCTCGAATTTAAATTTCAACAATTTTCATTAGGGTCAATGTAAATTTTTCTTTAAATTTTCAAACAGTAAAATTTTTTTATGTCAAGAGGGGGGTATTTGTAATATTACATTTTTCTTCTCACATTTGAATCGAATCTTCAATTCAAGATCTATGGAACTTTATAGTAAATGTCAGAGTTATCAATAGACGGACAATTTTTTGACGGAGAATTTATTATCGTAAATGTTTGTTGCATTGTTCCATGGTGTCACCGAGGCAGGGTTAACAAATTACTAAATAAATCGTTTATTAAATAGAATATATGTATAAAAATTTAAAATAACATTTTCAAAATAAAGTTTTATTGAGAACAGATGTAGAATGTGAATTCTAAACTTGTAAATTATAATTTTGTGTTGACGTGTCTGTAAAAATCGATACTGAACGAGGCGTTGGCTTTCGTGACTTGCAACTTGTGGTCTTTTTTCCTGTTTGACCTTCTTCTGAAAAATGGCTGGCTACAAGTATTGTCATGGAGTTTTGCTCTAAATCATTTTCGTTTATTAATGTTTTAAATTGAGTTTTATATAAATTTTTGTGCATAATTAGCTATTAGTGTAGTAAAGCCAATAGCCACTGTGTTTCAACTGTAAACTAGATAAGTATTTTAGTTCGTAATAACTCTGAAATAATTAGGCTTAATATATACTCTCCTTGTGTATTTTGTGTAATTTCATCTGAAGATTATAAGTTAATTTGCTCTGAAAACTGGATTTCTCATTCATAGGCAATAGATCCGTTCACAGTTTATCAAGAATCTATTTTATTGGAGCCGACAACTATTCTTAGGTTGATAGGTGTTAAATGCTATTCCAACCGTTTAAGGAAAAATTGGTAGCACGGCAGCCTTGAAACTATTAAGTAAGGACTGTGAGTTTAAAGCTGTGACAGCTGAAAGAAATAGGGATGATTATATTCGTGACACATTTATTGCTGGAATGAAGTCTCTTACAATTCGCCAGCGTTTACTA
>NW_024090218.1:0-2772 GCF_014356525.2 Nilaparvata lugens | reverse complement strand
GCCAACACGACAACACAGAATGTTCTCTGATAGTTGAATAGACTTGAAACGTTGTCAAAAATCCACTTTAATTGAATAAAAATTAAAAATTAATATTTAGCAGGAGCATGCTTTCGTGTGTGCTCACACATCATCAGCTGTGAGTTACAGTGTTCTCTGTTATACAGAGAACACAGAATGTTCTCTGATAGTTGAATAGACTTTAAACGTTGTCAAAAGTCCACTTTAATTAAATAAAAATTAATATTTTTCAGGAGCATGCTTTCGTGTGTGCTCACACATCATCAGCTGTAAGTTACACTATTCTCTGATAGGTTGATTGGATTGGCATATCGACGGCAACCAGACCTGATAACAGCGTACACACTCACATTCCGGGACGACACGTCACGGTACGATAGGACAGAAAGCTCTATGTTTATTTAGGATTTTTTCTAGACATTTTAAATTATTTATTTATTTTTTGAGAGAACATAACAACAGGTCAATGTAACTTACTGAGCGTGAGGTCTACTGTTCACAGAACTACTAGTTATCTATTCATTGCTGATAACGAGGCACTCTTTACTATAGTGAGGTCCACTTTATAATGGCAGTGGATAAAGATAGGAGAATAGCGATGCCGATTCTCTCCATTAATTAATTATATTTCTACACCGTCAAAAATATAATTGGCATCGTTGTGGACCTAGAAAAGGGTAGTACCACCGGCTTTGTCGAATGATAGACAAGGATAGCAAAACCAAAGTTGAAAAAATACTGTCATTATAACGTGGACCTCACTATAAAATCAAAGTTGCAAATGGGTTCAACAACCCTGGATTGTATGTTGTTGTGTAGGACGACACTCACACTTGGAAAGGTGCAGTCAGGTAGAAGCCATAGGTGTCGGAGTGCGCGTGATGCCTCACATGCACCACCAGGCCGGGTGTTCCCGCTCTCAGCCGCGAGAGCAGCCACATCAGCGTCAGGTCCTGCGCTCCCGGCGGAAACATCAGCACTACGTCACATTCCTGCAATGCAAACATCGCATGATATTTCGACAATTCCACGGTCACTGAAACTGCTGAGAGGATGAGACAAGTAGCAAGTAATGTAACTAAGCAAAGCGTGTTTCCGAACTAGCTATCAATACAGTAGGGGAGTAGGGCATTCGAATATTCCTGGGTACGAAACATATCTAAAAACTAGCCGTCAGGCTCGCTTCGCTCGCCATATCCGTCTAGCAAGGAGGCTCCGCCCCGTGGACCCCCGACTGGATCGTCCAAAAATGAGATCAGCGGGCTCTCTTCGCTCGCCAGCATTTTTCATTTGAGCATGCTTTATTCCATCAGAAAGTCAAAGTACTGAGAAAACGCAGAAAAGCTGAAAAAAAACGTTGGAAAAACGCTGATTTTGGGCGTATCTTTGATGAAATATTAAAGTGACCTCATCACAAAATTTTTAGACCCTAGCTAATCCTCTGTACCAAATTTGAACATTTTCTGTCTATTACTTGATGAAAGAACTGAGAAAACGCTAAGAAACCGCTAATATTGGGCTTATCTTTGGCGTTATTTCAAATTCCTTCCAACACAACATTATTACACCCCAGCTGAGCTTCTGTAGTAAATTTGAACATTTCTGATCATTTGTTCTCGATAAAGCTGAGAAAGCGCAAAAAACGCTGGGAAAACGCAGATGTTGGGTGTATCTTTGGCGTTATTTCAAATTCCTTCTGACACAACATTATTACACCCTAGCTCAGCTTCTGTACTAAATTTGAACATTTCTGTTCATGTTCTCGATAAAGCTGAGAAAACGCTAAAAAAACGCTGGAAAAACGCAGATTTTGGGCGTATCTTTGAAATTTTTCCAAATCCGTTCTTAGTGCGCCTCTAAAGGGCCAACTGAACATACCTACCAAATTTGAACGTTTTTGGTCCGGGAGATTTTTAGCTTTGCAAGTGAGTGCCATTTCGCTTTTATATATATTGATATAAATAGAGTTTTTCTATTCATTTTTATGGATCTCTTCCACTAGGGTAGCCTATTTAAATATTGTGAAAGAATTAATTTCATCAAATTCGACTTCATTGTACCATACTTGAATTTTGAAAGTTTTTTTTTTCAATTTTGGAATCACTATAAATTCAAATTAGGTGTTGAGTTGGTTAATTTTGTTACTAATCATATTAATAACTTTATTACTGGAATTATTTTATTAATATAGAATTGAGTAAGTTGAAAATATTATTCTGTGAGTGAGTGTCATTTTATTTATATATTATTTTTTATTTTATTTTATATTTCTATTTCGCTTTTATATAATTATATAGATCTGTATAAGGCCTTTTGGAGCCACGGCCGTTTGAAGCCAGAATTTGGTGGCTTTGAAAGTCTGTATATTTCTCTAGAATGGTTTGAAATAGAAAAGACAATAGAAAAACTTCAGTATATTGAAGATATATGGAAATTGGGTTGAAAAAGTACTAAAAGTAGTTTTGCCTTAGGCTATATTATTCTGTTCTTGTTTATATTTTCTTATTGAACAAATGATTATGTTTATTCAATTATCAAGTTACTGTTTTTGAATGATGATTTAGCGATAAATACTTCCAGTAATGCTTGTTTGGATGATTTATCTATGCATTGTTATTTTCCAAAATAATAAATAGTTTTGTCATCATGCTTGCTATCTTTATATTATTTGATCCAGAAGCCTTTCAGAAATATAGAATGAGAATAATATTTTCAACTTACTCAATTCTATATTAATAAATAATTCCAGCA
>NW_024090217.1:0-3023 GCF_014356525.2 Nilaparvata lugens | reverse complement strand
TGAATGATGATTTAGCGATAAATACTTCCAGTAATGCTTGTTTGGATGATTTATCTATGCATTGTTATTTTCCAAAATAATAAATAGTTTTGTCATCATGCTTGCTATCTTTATATTATTTGATCCAGAAGCCTTTCAGAAATATAGAATGAGAATAATATTTTCAACTTACTCAATTCTATATTAATAAATAATTCCAGCAATAAAGTTATTAATACTTGTCTAAGGAATCGCATCTCTGCTGACTGTATTCTTGATTCAAGCTTCCTTGTCAGCACCCATGCTTCACTTCCGTAAGTCAAAGTGGGTTTCGCAAAATATCATACAAACAAAAATCTATGTGTGTGTAGCTAGCCTAGACGAGGAAAGAATCCTGTGGATTTCTGATACAAATTGGAATCGAATTCAGTCTTTATCAATGGATCTTCATGGCTTTGTTAAAATGAAGCCAGTACTGAATAAAATTCAATGTCAGCCAATCAGCGAGCAAGAGGGTGTGGCCTTGTACTGAGCAAAGGAGTCTGCTTGCACGTGATTGGTCGTAGTACGTGACGTAGTGAATCTCAGCTGTAGTTGGAAACCGTATCAACCAATTGGGAAGAGAGAGAGCGCTCCACATTATTGACTTTGAATATGAATATTTAGAAATTGAATATGAATATGAATAGCTGTGAATTTGAATATTCCACTAAATGTGATTTTCTATTCAATACTGAACTTTTAGTCCAGTCAATAAAGGTGCTATAAATCCTCAGATAGACTACTAAATTGATGGATTTTTTCAATAGAAACTTTGTATTATGCTTCTGGCATGGAAATCCTGGATCATGCTTTTGGGAATAGATGAACCTGGAATTAATTATCATTATTAAACGAAAAGCCAAATTGAATGCTGTAATTCTGTGAACCTGGAATTGCTCCTATAATATCATTATTGAGAGATGAAAATAATGTATCATGATTTAGGCAATAGACTAGTGGTTCTGTGAACAGTAGACCTCACGCAGTTTTCTCATCCACAAGTACCTGATTGAAACTATGGACCTTATGGAAACACAGCAATTGACTGGCTTCTCCACACATCTGTGTAATCACTTGTCAGCTGATTTATAATTAATAATTCTAAAGTCTGATTTTTACTCTGATATTGGCGTATGAAGGAGGCTCCTTTCTCCTTTTATATTATTCTTGAAATGCAAAATTTCCAAAAACCTTGTATATACGTCGACGCGCAATTAAAAAAGGAACGTACCTGTCAAATTTCATGATAATCTATCACCGCGTTTCGCCGTAAATGCGCAACTTATAAACATTTAAACATTTAAAAATTAAAACATTAAGAGAAATGCCAAACCGTCGACTTGAATCTTAGACCTCACTTCGCTCAGTCAATGAACATTTAATCGTTGCTACGAATATTTTGCTATGTGAGGTTATGATGTGAAAATTTATTCGTTATTAGCAAACTTTAAATTTGGAGTGCAAATCTTTTGGCAGATACTATCATAGAGAATCGATAGCGTAAGTAGATATCCCATGATATAGGGCGTTTATGTCGCAACTTTTACTGTTATCCCAAGCCGATAGTTCACGCAGTTCTTTCCCATGCAGCTGTGTGACACTGGTAGTCTCTCAAATTGTGCCGTTCCTACACTCTCACCCCAACAAAACAGTAAAAATTGACAATAATCGACAGTAATCGGCTTGAGATAACAGTAAAAGTTGCGACATAAATTCCCTATACCATGGGATATCTACTTACGCTATTGTTTTTTCTATGATACTATGTAGCAATCAGGACATTCACATTCCTTTTACTGAGAATACAGCATCCCTGAAATGAATCAACAAACGAAAAGCATATTCTCTTTTTCTAATAGTGGCTCTCTCTGGATATTTGTAGAATATACATTATCTCTTATATTTTGTTTAACTAAACCTATCCATTGATATATGCTATATAAGTTACACACACTACTGAGCTACATCCAAGGCTACCCCAGATGAATACAGGTTAAATCTGAGCTCAAAATACTAGCTAGTACTAGCTGAATACTAGCTGATACTTTCTGAATACTAGCTAATACCGGTTGAATGGAGGGATGCTCCTGATCTGAACTTCAATTTCTGTAGAGATAGAACATCTAGATACCAGTTACCGTCACATTCAGTTACAGGGAAACTGTAACACAGGATCACCGTTATACAGGACCTGTACAGTGTTGGCAATATTGGAACTATCGTAATCAGGATCAAAGTCCAAATAGGGAATAGATAAAAAGGGTTTGGGGATGAAGCTATCCTGATATCGCAATCAAAAGTATTCGAATGATACGCAGAGATAATGTACCTTTTTGAATATCATTATATTCAATACGGTTGATATCATAGAGTAGCTTTGTACAAAAAGGTCCATGCAGTAGATCTATTTATTGACCGAGCGAAGTGAGGTATAAGATTCAAGTCGACGGTTTGGCATTTCTCTTAATGTTTAAATAATGTTTGAATGTTTATATGCTTATATTTTGTGCATTTACGGCGAAACGCGGAAATAAATTTTCATGAAATTTGACAGGTATGTTCCTTTTTTGATTGCGCGTCGACGTTTAAACAAGGTTCTTGGAAATTTTGCATTTCAAGGATAATATAAAAGGTGAAAGGAACCTCCTTCATACGCCAATATTAGAGTAAAAATCACACTATAGAATTATTCATCATAAATCAGCTGACAAGTGATTACACAGATGGTGGAGAAGCAGTCTATTGCTGTATTTCCATAAGGTCTATAGTTTCAATCAGGTACTTGTAAATAAGAATACTGCGTGAGGTCTACTGTTCACAGAACTACTAGTATTGATATCATAGAGTAGCTTTGCACAAAAAGGTCCATGCAGTAGATCTATTCATTGACCGAGCGAGGTCTAATATTCAAGTTGACGGTTTGGCATTTCAACTAATGTTTGAATGTTCAAATGTTTATAATATGTTTATATTCTGCGCATTTACGACGGAACGCGGTAATA
>NW_024090216.1:0-3215 GCF_014356525.2 Nilaparvata lugens | reverse complement strand
TTATTTGAGCTGTATTCACCATCTTGTCAATAAGTTCTCAAATATTTTGTTTTTGTTGACAATGAATCCCATTGCAGTTCAAAACCTGTGCATGAGTGATAATTTAAGTTCAGGGGGATTCTGAATTGAACAAAAGAGATTTTTCAGCAAATGACTACCTACAGTAATTTTTTTACTAATTCACTACTGACTACCTCAGTCTAATACTATTGTTGAAGTTGAGCATACTAAAAAAAAAATAGTGAATATAATTGTTAAAGTTATAATAGCCTACTTCTCTGGAGCATTCCTGACTACATTCTAGCCTAAAATATTCTAGAGAAATCACAGTGCATGAAATTCTACATTTGGTTTTATTCAATGTGTTCAGATAGTCCTGGAATATTGATTCAAGATCATGAACATGATCAAGATCATTATCAAACTGAATGAGGAACGTGTTACTCAAGTTGAAGAGCCAAAATGTTCTAACAGCAAAGGTAAGCTCCAATGCATTATATTGAACAATTTTTTTGTTCAGTTTTTTTATGGCCTAGAGCCAAACTAACGTAACTACAAAAACCTAATTTTTCAGGAGAGCAAAAAAATCCAGACATTTCCAAATCATTGCATTTTTTAATTATTTACAACGCTTTTTCACATCAAAACTATTTTTTCTTAGAATCTTTGTACATTTATCTTATTAACTCTTGGTTCACTTTTTCTCTAATCATAACTTTAAATGTTGAAAAAAATGTTTTTTTAATATCTTGTGTAGATACGTCAGTCTGCCAGTAAGCTTTTCAAGTCAAAAGATTATTGCTAGCTTGAAACCAAACTGACGTAACTACTATTCAAATAGATTTAATTCATTTTTTACCAATCTTTATAGTGTATTGAGCTATTATGCACTAATTTTGATGCAATGTAACTCCGATTTATTAGAATGAGAGAGATAGTACTGAAAAATGTATATTAATATAGTTCTGTTATGTTGTGATACAGATAAAAAATAATATGTTAGGTACTAGGAAACAGTAATGTAACTTTGAAATATCTAATTCTGTAATTTTATTACACAAAGCAAGTTATAGTGATTTAGACCACTATTGATTTAGACTACTACCATTCTAAGCAGCTCATTGATGGTATCAAAACATAATTTTTTTGTTTGGTTAGTGCGGTATCGGTATCATTTTTATAATCTCAGTGAACCAGTGGTCTTGATAAATTATAATTTATCATAGTGTTGAGTGTATAGAACGATATTTATATTGTCTAAAGATGCCAAGATCATCTCGCTTGACAAAGAAACAGAAATTCTCAGGAAATAGGTACACTTCAAAGCCTGCAGAGCCAGCTTGTAGCACTGGCAGTCAAGAAGAACTTCCAAAGAAACCCAGTACCTCTTCATCAAGTAAAAAGTGTAAAAAGATTTATAAAATACATTTTTTTCAGTGGTCATTGAAAAAATTTTTTTTTTATTCAAATGGATAATTTTAGTCCCAATTGTGTGTGAAGAGCCTACCTTTAAGTGAAAAAAAAACAAATCAGAATATCTCTCCTGGTTCTCTAGAAGAAGGAACATAAGCTAACATTGTCGAACATAGGAATAACTGGCCCTTAATTATGATCTGTAGCCCTATTCATTCTCATTCCAGCACTAGCGCTCGTTAAAGTAACTTAACTTTAGACTTCAGATATCTTGTGGTGGCTTTGTCCATTTTCATCTTAACATAATCATTCGTTTATGGAATCCTTTAGGATTATTACATTTCGTTCAAATCTTGCTGAAATCAATCCGTCATCATATGAATATTGATACAATCCAATATACTTCTTCAATGTATTGTGTAGGCTACATGCACACATCCAGTCGGTTTACCCCCACATTTTTGTAAACGAAGGTGACTTTTCAGACAAAGAGTTGTGAACGAAAAAACCAAGATGTGCTACGAGAATTCACAACAGAAGGCTACTCTTTTAATTGCATTAGTGAGAGAAGAATAAGGAAAACGATGCATGATCATTTACTCTTATAGAGCCTATCCAACTAGAAGGAAATGACAGCCGACTTCTACAATGTCATCTAAGGGTTCGGGAACTCCTAACCCTTTAATAGTGAGAAAAAACTCTACTAAGCAGTTGCTTAGGTTTCATTGGCAGTGCCAATTTGCCTGAAGAGATCACAGCAGAACTAGAAAGGCAGCAGCAAGAAGAAGATGATGAGTTTGAAGAATCGTGTTCAGAAGATGAGGATGGATTATTGATGAATGATGATGATGTGGACGATGAGTTTGATGCTGAAGGACCAAGACATGATACTCAGATGGAGATAGATCCAGAGAATAGAGATTTTTGATTGGGAAGGATGGCGAGACTAAATGGACCAATAAGACTCTACAATCGCCATTTGGACGGACTCCAGCAGGAATATAATAACACTTTCCTGGTGCCAAAGGAATAGCTAAAGATCTGAAGAAAGAGATGATCTATTTCCTTTGTTTGTCACTGAAGAAATGATGAACATTTTGGAACGTTATACAAACCAAGAAATAGAGAGAAAATGCTCCAAACATGAATGGTTGGCCAAAGAAAGGTACACACACCCTACCAATGTTCTAGAAATAAAGGCTGTGATAGGACTTTTGTTTATGGCTGGAGAGTTGAAAAATTCTGGACAGAAAAATTCTGGCTAACCTGGATCAAAAAGAGAGTTCGAAGAGACAACTGATTGACACCAACAGAGAAGAAATGCTTGGTTACATAGGTGTATTGTATTTGTTAGGTAGAAAAAAATGTCTAAAATAAATCTTGAGGAAGCATGTGCAAAAGATGGGACGGGGCTTGAAATATTACAGGGTGTCATGGGCATGAGGAGATTTGAAAATTTGACAGCAGCTATCAGATTTGATGAGAAATCTACTAGAAATGAAGGATTAAAAAATGACAAATTGGCAATAATTCGCGAATTTATAGACTCTTTCAATTATAATATACAAGAATACTACACTCCAGGAGATCAACTGACAATTGATGAAAAACTAGAACCCTTTCGTGGACGATGTTATTTTATACAGTACATCCCAAACAAGCCCGCCAAATATGGGATGAAAGTTTTTTCAATTGTTGATTCCCGAACATATTACTCACTGAAGCTTGAAATTTACTGCGGTACTCAACTGGAGGTCCCTACAGTGTATCCAACACCCCATGGATATTGTAAAAGGCTTGTT
>NW_024090215.1:0-2836 GCF_014356525.2 Nilaparvata lugens | reverse complement strand
GAAAATATCTTTTGGGCCTATACCGGGCAGTCGGTCATAAGAATGTTATACTTGACAATCCAGAGATTTTTCATGTTGTCATCAATTTTATTCTGATTTGACATCAGAAAAATTCTGGTGTGGCGCACTCACACAACTTTCCTTGCCGTTATGAAAATTGATAAAGTGATAACGCTAGTGTTCCCGCGCATCTCAAGTCTAATTCAAAGATTTGAGTCAGCTGGGGACAGGGCAATAACGCTGGGACACCACATGAGGTCTGCTCTCTTCATAGTGAATGATTGAATAGAATCAACAATAATTGCAATTGAATAATCACATTTTCTCGAATTTAAATCTTATTTTCAATTTTAGGTGAAAATGTACTGAACATTATTGTAGAGATTTTCATGCTCAATCTACTCCACTGATTTTTTTTTGTTTCAATTGTATCTGAAGCCTGATAATTGGGAATCTATCTGCATTGATGGGGCGGAGCTCCTGAAATTTTTACCATATGGGACTTGTGGCAGTTCATAGAGCTATCGTTGACTATTTTAGGTATGAATTGATCAAAATCGTTGGAGCCGTTTCCGAGAAAATCACGAAAACCCTGTTTTGACACCATTTTCGCCATTTTAGCCGCCATCTTGAATTGCATTTGATCGAAATTGTTCGTGTCGGATCCTTATAGTGAAAGGACCTTAAGTTCCAAATTTCAAGTCATTCCGTTATTGGGAGATGAGATATCGTGTACACAGACGCACATACACTCACTACACACACACACACACAACACACACACACACACACACACACACCACACACACACAAACACCCACACACACAACACAAACACACATACAGACCAATACCCAAAAACCAGTTTTTCGGACTCAGGGGACCTTGAAACGTATAGAAATTAGAAATTGGGGTACCTAATTTTTTTCGGAAAGCACTCTTCCTTACTTATGGTAATAAGGAAAGTAACAAAGGAAAGTTCATTAGGTATGAGAAAAAGAAAGTAACAGCTTGGAATATCCAATAATTGTATTTTTCCAGAAAATTGGCGTTTGTTTCCACATTTTGCCTGATTTGATGTCAAACAAGTAAGGAAACCTACATCAGGTCGAAACGATTTTTCACTTTTTAATGTTTCAAAATTCTAGTTGGAATTCATAGTGAAAAAGTATGGATATGAAACACATTATGCTCGTACTAGGCAAGGGTTCTCAAGTGACAGATATAAAAAATTATTCTATAGTGAGTTTAACACTAACTGCGAGATTAAACTGTTTGAGGTTAAATGGAAAGCCGTTTATTTATTCACACAGAGACAGAAACACATAATCAGAAAATGATTGAAATGGAAAAATCTGGTGTGGTAGACTCACACAACTTTCCTGCTCATGAAATGCAAGCCCCGTTCTTAAACGAGAATAATTTAGGGGAATAACATAATGACGATTGGCGGCAACATTTATTTGAAACTACGATCAGACTTCTGTATATATGTGTGTATATAATTGTTTTCAGAGTACTTTTCTTATTTGTAACTTTGTGTAAATTGTGAAATTCGAAGATTTTTTAAAAGTCGTCAAAACAGCTGTTCTACAGATGAAATATCTCGACTAGTGTTCTTTTTATGAATGCTCTACCTACCTACCTCATGCACGAGAAGGAGGTTACAAAGTCCATTTCTCAGGAGGGGGTGGACCCCCATTATTTTCCCAGAAAGGAGATTCATGCCACCCTGTTAATAGAGCTGATGATAACTACAGGGTATGAATTTGAAAACAATCGTCAAGTCATTTTTGAGAAAATCGTAAAAACATGGTTTTTTGTGATTATCCGCCATTTTTCCAGAATATTACGGAGCTCCTGCAACTTTCCCAGAAATGAGACTCATGTCAGTTGATAGGGCTTATAATAGCTATCCATGGTATGAATTTGAAGAAAATCGTTAGAGCCGTTTTCGAGAAAACCTTGAAAAACATGGTTTTTTAGTGATTATCAGCCATTTTCTCAAGAATATTACGGAGCTCCTGCAATTTTCCCAGAAATGAGACTCAGTCAGTTGATAGGGCTTATAATAGCTATCCATGGTATAAATTTGAAGAAAATCGTTAGAGCCGTTTTCGAGAAAACCGTGAAAAAAATGGTTTTTTAGTGATTATCCGCCATTTTTTCAAGAATATACGGAGCTCCTGCAATTTTCCCAGAAATGAGACTCATGTCAGTTGAAAGGGCTTATAATAGCTATCCTGGTATAAATTTGAAGAAAATCGGTAGAGCCGTTTTCGAGAAAACCGTGAAAAACATGGTTTTTTAGTAATTATCCGCCATTTTTTCCGCCATTTTGAATTCAATTTTATTTAATTTCTTATTGTCAGATCCTCATGGTATATAAGGACCTTAAGTTTAAAATTTCAAGTCAGTCGGTTGATTAGGAATGGAGTTATCGTGTTCACAGACATCACACACACAACACACACACACAAACACAACACACACACCACACCACACCCACACACCACACACACAACACCACACACACACACAACACACACCACACGCCACACACCACACAGACCAACACCCAAAAATCATGTTTTGGACTCGGGGGACTTGAAACGTATAGAAAACTTGAAATCGGGGTACCTTAATTTTTTTGGAAAGCATACTTCCTTAACCTATGGTAATAGGAAGGAAAGTAAAACAGGCTTACGCCCTTACTATGCTGACAGCTCAAAGTGGACCTCACTGTACTAATTTCCAATTTCCAAAACCAGTACCAAAGTCAAGAACCTAGTTGAGTTATCAAGTATAAAATTATTTTAAAATCCATCCTGTCCCA
>NW_024090214.1:0-1973 GCF_014356525.2 Nilaparvata lugens | reverse complement strand
CCAGCCGAGCAGCAACAAAGGCGAAATTATTTCTGGATGTGATTTCCGAATGCGTGCTAGGCGAAAAATCGAAATTACCACACGCCAGGAATTTTCCTCGATTTTCACCGGTGGAAAATCGTCCGGAAAAGGAAAGCTGTGGTAAGAAGGAAAGGGAGGGAGACTGTAGGATGGTATGGTGGCAGCAGGGGGTTGAGGGAGAAGGGGAGAGGAGAAAGAGTGAATGATAAGGATGATGTTGAATCAGAGGTATGTAGTATTAAAGAGAGAAGGACGCTCAGGGATAGTAGTGAATGACGGGAGATTCAAATTAAACGAAGATGGAGTGAAAGGAGGACAAGGAGAAGGAAGAGGATGAGAAGAAGAAGAAGAACGAGTTAAAGGATAAAAAGGAGAAGAGAGAGAAGAAGAAGAAGAAAAAGATGGTGGAGAAGAAGAAGGAGATATAGAAGAAAAAAGAGGTTTATCACCGAGCAGATCCACTTGGAAGTAAGAGAATGAGTTTTGAATGATTGTGGGAAGGATTTGGGTATTGAATAGTTTTTCAAATCCAATTGCTTCAGAAACTAGCCCAGCGGTACTTATACAGTATAAGAAATTTAGAAAATTGAATGGAAATGTATTGATATTATTGTCTAAACCACTAATATTATAAATTTCTTAATAAATAAGTGGTATAGACGATAATATCAAACGCTTCAAAAACTCTCATCATAAATCCGTTGCATAAACTACGATTATTGAGCGAGAATGATTGATTCCACATAGAATCGATCATTTATTGTTATTTACTGGCTAATTACGTAGATTATACAATGCATAAGGGGTTAGAATACAAGGGGTCCAAGTTACATATTGTTAGTTTCGAGAAAATTGAGTCTAAAGTTCACTTATATTAATTAATTATTCATTAATTATTATTTAACGAAAATCCCAAATAAATACTGCAAATCACCCCGAAGACCTCTGCTACTACAGACATTGACAACAGGGTTAACAGCTAGATGGAATTCGATGAGAACTACTATCCAAAAATTATAATTAATTAATAATATTATAATAATATTATAATTTAATAATAATAATTCTTGGATAGTAGTTCTCATCGAATTTCCATCTAGCTGTTAACCCTGTTGTCAATGTCTGCAGTAGCAGAGGTCTTCGGGGTGATTTGCAGCATTCATTTGGGATTTTCGTTAAATAATAATTTATATATTAATTAGCATTTGAATAAATGCATTCTCTATTTAATTCCATCTGTAATTCTTCATTCATGAAATAAATATAGAAATGATATCCACCTATTCAGTATACTTTTATCAAATCAAACTTCAGTTTAATGACATGACATTGTCTCAAATTGCTTTCCTTTCTCAGTTATCAGCTGACTAGTGATAAGAAGTATTACTTGTACCCCTTGTTTACCAAACAAAACTCTATTGTCTA
The DNA here is from genome assembly GCF_014356525.2 of Nilaparvata lugens. NCBI lineage: Eukaryota > Metazoa > Arthropoda > Insecta > Hemiptera > Delphacidae > Nilaparvata > Nilaparvata lugens. The sequence goes on along the minus strand of NW_024090214.1, from coordinate 527 downwards.
GCTACACATAAATCTATCAAATTTACCAGCAATTAAACAATGAATAATGACCCTATTGCAATATTATCCGATTCGCTAATTGGATCTTGAGGCATCTCTTGCTTGGTGGCATGGGTTAATCAAAGTTAAATTTCATTTGATGGATACGAGCAACCGGTGTTCCGTAAGGGATCCAAGTCACTTGAACCCCTAGTTTAATCAAATAAACAGCTGTTTGAGAATGTAGTTGAAAATTTTTACACCAGATGTCAGCACTGATAAGACTCACGCTTATACCTAGATTCTTATCACTATCGATTACTGTATCTAACTCAAAAAAATGAAAAATGGCACTTGGACCCCTTGTATTCTGACCCCCTCGCATAATATAATGATGATGCGAGAAGGTTGTTTGGAACATTTTGGATTTGGACACGCAAAATGGCGTTCAGATTCTGTTTCCACCAATCAGAATCGAGAATGGGCGTGTACTGCATGCATTGTTCTCGCTTGCGATTGGTCGAAGCTGGTTGACACACTTGAGTCGG
>NW_024090213.1:0-3009 GCF_014356525.2 Nilaparvata lugens | reverse complement strand
CCCCTTGTATTCTGACCCCCTCGCATAATTATAATGATGATGCGAGAAGGTTGTTTGGAACATTTTGGATTTGGACACGCAAAATAGCGTTCAGATTCTGTTTCCACCAATCAGAATCGAGAATGGGCGTGTACTGCATGCATTGTTCTCGCTTGCGATTGGTCGAAGCTGGTTGACACACTTGAGTCGGTAGGTGGCAGCACTCTGCTGCAGCTGCCCCAGCTGTGAGAATTGTGCGAGAACGGTGGTGGCCGCAGAGGGAGGAAAGCCAAACACCGTCACCCAGTGGTCGGCCGTTACGCCTGTGTTACGGTCTGGGGTGTCCTGTTGCTGTTGTGTACTGTAACAGAAGCATCACATAGATGAGGCTCTTTCACACGGAGGTTACACAGATATTACGGCTGAGTTACGAACAGAAACATTACATTAGATCAGGGTGTACACACAGAGGTTACGGATGAGTTACGAACAGAAACATTACATAAGATCAGGGTATACACACAGATGTTATGGCTGAGTCACAGAATACATATCGAATGGAAAGTATCGATCCAAACAATGCATTTTACAAGATGCCAAGATTTGAGTGCACCAAGACCACGTCACGTGACTACGCCATCTTGTTAGAAATTAAAATTACCGCTATCCGGGTCTTTTGATTGGCTAGCGGCAGTGAACGAGACCGATTGACCCGGATCAGTAAAATGATCCGAACCCCCAACTTACTACTATTATAATGCTGAACTTTCTAACAACATGACGGATTTTTTGGCGTCAGGATACTAGCCCTTTCCATTCTGTATTGTATTCTGTGGCTGAGTGACGAACATAAACATTAGAATATCGGGGACCGAGCTTCGCTCTGGAGTACAAAAGCATAACAAATTTATTACGAAAGAAGAAATTATAATAACATTCATACAGAAATGTTCTCACAGTAAATTGAGATTAATTCCCAGGGAATGCAAAAATTCCCCTCACAAAGGCCCAGTTGCACAAAAGCCGGTTAAATTTTAATCCTGATTAACTTTACGTGAACCAAATCAGAGAAGACCATTTAAAAAAGATGGATCTACTGGAATTAATCAGGATTGAAAATAACCCGGATTTTTTGCAACGGCACTAAGTACCTGATTGAATGATTACAAAAGTTCAACAGCTGAGTCATAATTTTGACACAGTCCCAACACATGAACTCGCTCACTCACTTCCATCACCACAAGACGACGAAAATAATTATCATTATCAGCTGTTTTTCCAAGGATGAATAATAATTATCCTTTTAATGTCCTTCGCGAGTTTTCTCAGGATGAGACCTAGTGCAATGAATATTTATATTATAAACCTACTATGTTCTGAATTTGTGAGAATCATTAGAGCCGTTTTCGAGATCCGTGAAATACAAACATAAACAGAAAGTGCTCGTTTATAGTATAGGATTAGGATGTGCACAGATGTTACGGCTGTTTACGGTCCAATTGTCCTCTTGTTGCTGGTACTGTAACAGAAAATCAAATTGTATGAGGGTGTACACACAGAGATTACGGCTGAGTACGTTTGATGTGTACTTAACAAAAGCATTACATTAGATTAGGGTTTACAAACAGACCGATAGAGAGGTCCACGTAATAATGGCAGTGGAGAAGGATAGGAGAACAAACGTTGCCGATTCTCTGAACGCCAATAGCTGGTAAATAAGTTTCTTTGTAATCTCGAGAATTGTGTGGACGTCATTATACAAGATTGAGCAGGTTTCAACTCACTAGATAATTATGATTGATGATGTTAGGTGACTTATTATAATGAGGTCCACGTTATAATGGCAGTGGAGAAAGATAGAAGAACAGCGTTGCCAATTCTCTGCCTTGCCACTGCCTCCTATAGAGAATGACTGATACCGGTATATCTCATGTAATATCGACAGTTCATTCTTGTTAAAACCTTTCAATATTATATTTTATTCACCAAGAAAATCAAACTTCTCATAATTTAATAATAAATTTTCATTATATTGAGATGAATTTTTCAGATAGTTCATTACATTTCTTCATACAAACGACTTGATAACAGTGCGGAGCTAGAAAAGGGTTGAGCTATCTGCTTTGTCGAATGATAGACAAGGATAGCAACACCAATGTTAATCAAATACTGTCATAATAAGGTCGAAAGTTCATTATACCGGGTGATTCCAAAAGGACATAAGATTTTACAACTTTGAAAATTCATATAAATCTTATTAAACAAGGTACAAAGCTTGTTTTGGTGTTTTTTTAAAGGAAAACATTCCAAGTTTTGACTTGCGTAGTCCGCTAGTGCCTGGTCGCGCCACGCAAGCGCTAACGGCAGTTACGTCAAAGATGACTGCCTTCACTGGACCCGAGCGTGTTAGCTGTGTGTTTTGGTTTGAAAATCGGCATAGTGTAACTTGATATGTTGCAAAATTTTATACCACAGATCGATGAGGATGGCCAAGAACGAAACGTTTTCTTTATGCAAGATGGCGCACCACTACACTATCTGACTGACGTCCGGGATTTTTTTAATGACCGCTTTCCAAATCAGTGAATTGGCCGCAATGCGCCAATTGCATGGCCCCCTCGTTCCCCAGACTAACACCACTGGATTTTTTCTTGTGGGATTTAATAAAAGATATGGTGTATGTTCCTCCTTTGCCAGCCACTCTACCTGAACAAGGATTTGCACTGCTGTTGAGCAAGTTGAGCAACCTGAAATGCAAGTGCGAGTCTGTGATGAAATCGACTATCGATGGGATGTCTGCAGGATAACCAACGGAAGTCACATAGAACATCTTTAGTTCAAGGTAAAAAAACTTCAAGTGTTTTCCTTTAAAACAACACCAAAACCAGCTCTGTACCTTGTTTAATAAGATTTATATGAATTTTCAAAGTTGTAAAGTCCTTTTTGTATCACCCGGTATATCTTCATAGTCAAACAACTCAATGCCCTAAATCAAAATAGTATAAATTCCACAACAAAATATGATACTAA
>NW_024090212.1:0-2746 GCF_014356525.2 Nilaparvata lugens | reverse complement strand
ATGTGATTGATTTCATTATTGAAATGAACAGTGAGAAGTGGAATATTGAGTTGGAATTATAGTTCCGATTTTATTATTGTGATATAGTGAGAAGGCTGAGATCCTCATAACAGATCGAAAATGAATTATTATTTCGACCACATTTAATTGTGATATAAAATCGAAATATGTGGTGTAACATCACAACTAGTGGCTTCATGTCAACCATATAATTCAGTATTCCTCATCATATTATCATCTCTCATATTTAATTGTGAACAATAAGTTGCTGATACACTGAACTAACTGAGAGTATCCATCACTCTGACACTTGGTAATTTTCATGGACTCCATTTCGTCGCCTCTATCAACTTCTGCCTCCTGTGAAGTGGTACATTGTTGTGTATCACGTTTCTTCTTGAGGATGGGGACTGCAACTTGAGTCTACTTCCTCGACGAGCTCCTGGAATTATTGGAGCTGTATCTCAGCTGACTATTGCTGAGACTACGACGAGTTCCTGGTCGTGTTAGAGATTCATCCCAGCTGTCTGATGCTGGAAGGTCATGCAGGGCGAAAGCCCGGCACATGCAGTGCGCAAGCACGGCGAAGCAAGGCAGGTGAAAACACGGCCATGCAGGGCGAAAGCCGGCACATGCAGTGCGCAAGCACGGCGAAGCAAGGCAGTGTGAAAACACGGCCATGCAGGGCGAAAGCCCGGCACATGCAGTGCGCAAGCACGGCGAAGCAAGGCAGTGTGAAAACACGGCCATGCAGGGCGAAAGCCCGGCACATGCAGTGCGCAAGCACCGCGTCCTTATTTTTGCAGTGCGAGAGCACGGCGACTCATTGCAGTGCGGAAGCACGGCGTTTCCCTTGCAATGTTATTTAGGTTCTCAGAACCTGTCTGAGGTGTTGTTCATCTCGTTTTTTTTGTGTTACCCGCCCCTCCTGGCAGTGCGAGAGCACCGCGACTCTCATCTGCAGTGCGGAAGCACGGCGTCCTCGGCAGTGTGGAACACGGCAACTCTGCAGTGCGGGAGCACGGAGTCCTTTTCGCGATGCGATAGCATAGCGTTCCTGGCAGTGCGGAAGCACGGCGCCCCGGCAGTGCGAAAGCACGGCGTTCCTTTTGCAGTGCGCAAGCACCGCGTCCTTATTTTTGCAGTGCGAGAGCACGGCGACTCATTGCAGTGCGGAAGCACGGCGTTTCCTTGCAATGTTATTTAGGTTCCCAGAACTTGTCTGAGGTGTTGTTCACCTCGTTTTTTTGTGTTACCGCCCCTCCTGGCAGTGCGAGAGCACCGCGAATCTCATCTGCAGTGCGGAAGCACGGCGTTCCCGGCAGTGTGGAAACACGGCAACTCTGCAGTGCGGGAGCACGGCGTCCTTTTCGCGATGCGAAAGCATAGCGTTCCTGGCAGTGCGGAAGCACAGCGCCCCGGGCAGTGCGAAAGCACGGCGTTCCTTTTGCAGTGCGCAAGCACCGCGTCCTTATTTTTGCAGTGCGAGAGCACGGCGACTCATTGCAGTGCGGAAGCACGGCGTTTCCCTTGCAATGTTATTTAGGTTCTCAGAACCTGTCTGAGGTATTGTTCACCTCGTTTTTTTTGTGTTACCCACCCCTCCTGGCAGTGCGAGAGCACCGCGACTCTCATCTGCAGTGCGGAAGCACGGCGTCCTCGGCAGTGTGGAAACACGGCAACTCTGCAGTGCGGGAGCACGGCGTCCTTTTTGCGATGCGAAGCATGGCGTTCCTGGCAGTGCGGAAGCACGGCGCTCCGGGCAGTGCGAAAGCATGGCATTCCTTTTGCAGTGCGAAAGCACCACGTCCTTATTTTTGCAGTGTGAAAGCACGGCGCTTCTTGCAGTGCGAAAGCACGGCGTCCCCCATCGCAGTGCGGAAGCACGGCGGCCTCTTGCAGTGTGCAAACACGGCATCCCCCATTGCAGTGCGGAAGCACGGCGGTCCTTTGCAGTGCGAAAACACGGCGCTTCTTGCAGTGCGAAAGCATGGCGTCCCCCATCGCAGTGCGGAAGCACGGCGGCCTCTTGCAGTGTGCAAACACGGCGTCCCCATTGCAGCGCGGAGCACGGCGGTCCTTTGCAGTGCGAAAGCACGGCGCTTCCTGCAGTGCGAAAGCACGGCGTCCCCCATCGCAGTGCGGAAGCACGGCGGTCTCTTGCAGTGTGCGAACACGGCGTCTCAACGCAGTGCGAAAGCACGGCGCAGGTCTTCAAGATCTTTTCTGAAGCTAGGCCTAGGATCTGGCCGGTAGCTTGTTCATTTCTTCGGATGGTGCCGACGCATCACCACCGGTTGGCGAGGAACCAACCTGGCGCCCAGTTTATGTTCGGTCTATGTTGACGGCGGAGAGGCGGCAGAATGTACTCAGGCATTTGGGACATTCTGTCTGCCGTTTACCCCTTCCATCCTCACCCCCCTCTCCTCCCCCTCTCTTTTCCCCCCCCTTCCCTTAGTAGGAACAGTGTGTCACGATGTATCGTAACTAGAGAAAGGAATTGATTTAGGGCTCATTTATTCGACGCTCGGCTATCTTTCATAGAATCTGAGGGGTCAACGTTCAAGCCAGCCACTGGCCTACCGCTCAGCGATGCTGCGCATCCTCTCTCCCCTCCCTCTCGGTCACTGAGGGAGGCTCGAGAAAGGCCAGCAGAAGGCAGTCGGGTTCGGAGAGCCAAGTCGAGCGGTCGAGAGAGGTGAGAAGGAAGCAGCGAGCAGCTAGCAACGTCACAGTACACCCGTAC
>NW_024090211.1:0-2948 GCF_014356525.2 Nilaparvata lugens | reverse complement strand
CTCAATGAGATGATTGGAACTGACGGCTTTGTCCTTGTAATTCAACAACAATCTCAATCAGTCTAACAGTTTTTGGTACTCCGACCGAATTTGATTCGAATGATGAAATTTGAGATCCTCCTTCCTCATTCCTTCTACACAGTTTCCTCAATTATTGAACATTATTATTAGCAGTTGAATTGATTTTGATGATAGGAATATCTTAGCATCCTTCTCTCCTCAAGAACAACAAGTTATTCAAAATTTTATACTCAACAATCAGTATAATGACAATAATCGATTTGTTCGGAACATGAAGGGACTTGACGATACCTAATAATAGGAGCAATATTTCGAAAACTGTTTATATTCTGACAGAAACAGATGCTGATCCTAAATAGGAGCGAAAACGGTTTAGTGGCTTTAATGAATGAGAAGCAGCTTATTTGTTACTACGAAATCAATGTCGATAATCTGTCTTATGTCTGATATATTTGTCTATCATCATAGAGCAACATTGTAAGCATTCTGAATTAATAGTCTCAAAACGTTCTTAGACAGCAATAACCATCCCCACTCATAATTATCTATATCATTTACCATCCAATTATTTCACATTCTCAACTAGTATTATTCAGCCACTTACTTTCTTCTCTAATCTAGTCCCTGCATGATGAGAGATAGTATAATTGTTCACTTGCAACTTCATTCATATTATACTATATATTAACTTATAAAGACTATTAGAGACTATATATAGAGACTATATATAAACGGACTTTATAAACCTATATATTGACGGCGAAGTGAGGAGCAATGACGCATGAAATTAATAACTGAAAGTAAGATAGTATTTTCTCTCTATCTTCTTTTCTTTCACTCGGGCTGACCTGTTGCCAGTATGTATTGAAGGAGATTAGCTTTTGATTTTGGCATTTTTGATACACCAACCCCAACAGCCATTAGTCGTTTCACACCGATATCTCGCCGACATGACAGGACATGCCAGAATTTACTTTGACGGACAGTATGGAATAAGGAGGCTGTGGTTAATAACTGCGCGAAGTCTACTGTTCACAGAACTACTAGTAAAACTGTTTCCTCTCAATTGAGAACTATAAAGGGGTCCGCGTTGTAATAGCAGTATTCTATCAATGTTGCCATCCTTGTTGAACAGCGTTGCCGAGTCTCTGCCTTGCGACTGCCTTCTATAGAGAATAGCTGATACCGATAGATTATCTGATGTTATATTAACTTATGTTATTCTTTATAATAATCGGTTATATTTTTTCAATTGTCAAGAAATATATTTTCCAATGATAAAAAATAACAATATATTTCCACTGATTGAGATGAAACATTAGGTTGAACAGGTATTTATTTCTACATTGTTAATTTTCTTCTCCCTCTTCTCATTTTTTCTTCTCCTACTACTCGCCTTATCCATCTTCTCGTTCATATATTTTAATGAGAATAGAATGATTTTTATCATTTAGTGCATTCAACAATGCCATCGGAAACGTCAAATTATACATTATAAATACGTTCTAATAAAATAAAAGAATAATAGAATATAAAGTTTCATTCCATTCAGAATAGAATTATATATAGTGATATCATAGTTCCTGCATACTGAGATCCAATCATTACATTCATTAAAATCATCATCCAACAATGCTAAACAGATAAACGCTACAGGTGTGGGAAAACACAGTCAGCAATAATTTAAAAATTTTTGAATGTGCCGCCTAGCGCCGTTACCATGGCAACCGATAAACGAAACGCGACAGCCATGAAGTGTCTACTGGACGGCAGGTCAGCACGTTTGCCGGTCATAACTTGTAAATTTGACGGTCACCTTTGATTTTTTTGAACAGTCGCGTCGCGAATTTCAAGTGGAACGGACCTCCATGTCATCACACTCGTGAATTTTGCAGTTCCAACGAATATTTTCGGCATCTAGAAGCTCATCAATGGATCAGGAACTTACTGTGAGTATTGTGAGGTTTAGTTATTACCCAATTTTAAACCAATGAAATTCGATAACCTATTAATTAATCACTGTGGATGTAATTCGAAGGTTTTCATCAATAACTTCATGCAATTATCATGGGAGTAATTGATCGAAGCGAAGCTGAGGTCTTAGTTTCGACTTGATCAGCTTTTGTCTGTTTGTTTGTACCGCAGTTACAGTCGCAGTTATATTGTCAGATTTGGATAAAACAAGGTACAAGTACTTTGAATCAAGGCGCGTCTACGTATATATATATATAATATATTAGGGTTTTATTAGATTCTGCATTTAAGGGTAATAAAAAAGGAAAAGGAGTCTCCTTCGTGCGCAATATTACCTTAAAAAATCAGACTAGAATTATTTATCATAAGCTGTAGAGTGGATTAATAATTGCATCCAATGACGCATAAAATTAATGTCTCGATGTAACTTATAAGTAAAAAATAAGCTGTCGCGTAGACTATTAATTGCATGCCAACTAATAACTGAAAGTAACAAAGTATTTCTCTCGATCTTCCTGCTTCAACTCGGGCAGACCTGTTGCCAGTATGACTTGAAGGAGATTAGCTTTTGATGTTAGCATTTTTGATACACAAACCAACAGCCAGTAGCCGTTTCACACCGATATCTCGCCGTCACGACATATACAGACAAGATTTACTCTGATGGACAGTATAAGAGGAGGCTGTGGTTTATAACTGAGTGAGGTCTACTATTCACAGAATACTAGTACTATATCCATCATCAAAATAAATGGACTATCTCCTTCATACTACTATCTACTATACTGATATCATTAACGTTATGAACTGAGAATCATGTCTGGACCAGGATTGAGATCAAACCGTAAAAATAAGACTTAATTTTGTGATAATCACATTTTACTTTCCTTGCCCTATACCATAGGTAAGGGAAGTATTGCTTTCCGAAAAAAATTAAGGTACCCCATTTCCAA
>NW_024090210.1:0-2986 GCF_014356525.2 Nilaparvata lugens | reverse complement strand
TATTGCTTTCCGAAAAAAATTAAGGTACCCCATTTCCAAATTTCTATACGTTTTATCGTCAGCAGTAACTTCTACACACGAGATACAGTCCACTTCCTCGCCAGTTCCAAGGTTAGTGCAAATTAAAGACTTACTTTTGGGGCTGTTGACGTTTTCGTGAATTAAATCTTAACTGTACCCCAATCCATAGATTTGGGGACAGGACGGGATTACCACATGGTCCTACCAGGCCTTGGATATGTTCTATTTCCAAGAGATTTATTTTTCAATTTAAATTTCAATTCGTTAATAGTAGAGTTACTTGTTGATACATGCACTGATATCCATGTGAATCCAGTTACAAAGTTCCTTCCAAATCTCCTTGTTTATCTAATCAGTTACTTAGTTACAATGGCAAGCCCACAAGCCTTGCTAACTATTCGATGAAAAGAAAGAAACTTTGTTTAGCCGTGTTCAACAAGCCTATGACTTGTTGAAGGACATCAATGACCCTAAAATTCAATCTCAATTTTGATAAGAAGCATTTTTTGAAAATACTGTGAAAGAATATTCTGCACTCTTAGATGAAATCAATGAATTATCTATTCAAGTTGAACCTACTAAAGAACCTGAATATCAATCACTCCGTTATTGATAATTTATCCTGTGCTAATGAATGCTCGTGATAAATTGAATCAAATGAAAAATGAGAAACCGAAGGAAAAGTGAACCCTCAACCTTCAACCTCTCATTCTCCCCGTTTGAACATGATATTACCTCCAACTGAAATAAAACCGTTTGATGGCTCTGATATTTCAGACTGGCCTAGATACAAAAATATCTTTTCATCATTGATTGTGGATGATAAATATTATTCTCCTGTTCATAAATCTCATATTTTGCATAATTTGTTGAAAGGCGAAGCAGCCAGAGTAGTGAAATCTTTTCAGATAAGTAGTGATTTTGATTTGGCATGGAAAACTCTATGCAAGCGTTATGAAGTGATAGGGTGTTAGCTAACTACTACGTAAATGAGATTTTGAAAACTAGTTCAATCCCATTTAAACCTTCGTTACAATCGCTTCAAGATTTTCTTGTTAAAGTAGGTGATAGTATTACCACTCTGAAGTCGTTGAAAGTTCCCGATTTGGCTGATTATATTTTGTACTCATTGCTATTCGTCAATTAGACAAAATATCACGTGAATCGTTTGAGCTCGAGGTAGCTGATAAGAGCTTTCCTTCTTGTCAACAGTTGATTGATTTCGTGAATAAGAGAGTTAGATCTTATCAATTATCTGCATCTGATGTGCCGTCTGTTAATGAACAAAAATCTATCGAAAAGCCGAAAAATAAGTCTTTTCAGAAAAAGGTTGTCTCATCTACTCAGGCTAATACAGCGTTCGAAATAAAAGCAGCTTAGTTATCGTGAATTGAATGATAGTGCTGAAACAAAATGCTCATTATCCTCTTGTAGTGATAATAGCCGTTCGAATTCTCCTGTCCGTTATCAGAAGTCTACTGATAACATCTCTAAAGGTGCTTTGAAATCGAAATCCGTTGATTCGATCACTCAAACTGATAGCACTATGAATGTTGTTGAGAATTCAAATTCTTCTAAGCATTGTGGTATCACTGATAATGTTATTGATAAGTCATCAATTGTTAGTTTAATTCCTAAAACGAGTGTTGTTCTAGGTACTGCTCAAGCAGTTATTAAAATTCATCTGGTTCGTTTATTGGTGTTCGTTTAATGATTGATTCTGGTAGTACTGCTAATTTCATCACAAAAGATCTTGTTATGAAACTTGGTTTTTCTGTTCATGATTGTCATCAAAATTTCTCTGGTTTGAATTCCTCGAGTGTAGGAATTCTTCTGATGTTGTGAAATGTTTGTTGAAACTAAGGGCTCAAATCACCCTCGTCTGAAGCTGAGGCTTACGTGATTGATATTTGGTTCATTGCCCCCTATTTATCTCATTTCGAAAGGGCAAAATGAGTTGAAAAATTCAACCTTGCTGATCCTGTGTTCTATGAACACGTTCCGTTGATCTTCTATTGGATGTCAGTTATTCAACAAAATATACGTCATCATAGTCAAGTCTCATCTAGTGAAGAGTGTTCGTTTTGCGTGATTCCTACCGTGTTTGGTGACATTATTTGGGTGAATTTCCAACCATTCCGGTCTTCTTAATCAGTCATTGACTGCATAATGACGTGCCCCACCTCTGAGAACTCGTTGAATAATGTGGTTCATAAGTTTTGGGAAGTGAAGAAATCCTAATCATAAATTTCCTAGTCCCGATGATGATTTTGTGAGAACATTTTGCTGAAACTCACACGCGTGATACTGAAGAAGATATGTTGTTCGTCTTCCTTTCAAGTTGACACTAATCAACTCAAGTTTCATGAATCTCATGATGTTGCTTAAATCGTTTTCTGTCGTTGGAGCGTTGTATGCTGCGTGATGCTCGTTTGAAATCTGATTGCATATCATTTATGGAAGAGTATCTTCTTTTGGATCATATGGAAGTTGCTGAAAAACCAGGTGAATATTTTATTCCTTTTTTGTGTATTCAATCCGTCATCACCTACAACAAAGGCGTGTTGTATTTGATGGGTCTGCTAAAAAGAGTCACATTTCGTTGAATCAAGTTCTTCATTCAGGTCCAAAATTGTTAAATGACATATGTGATGGTTAACTAGAGTTCAGACTTCACTCATTCGTATTCACGTGGATGTTACGAAAATGTATCGTGCTATCCTCGTTGATGAAGCGATGATTCGTCTTTCCTCACATATTGTTTCGTAATATCCTTCCGATGATATTGTCATTTATGAGCTCAAAACATCACATTGGTTTGAAACCGTCTGGTTTTCTTGCTCAACGTACTCTCATTCAACTGGCGAAAGATGAAGGAGATAAATTTCCGTTGGCAGCAGCAGCTATTCGTGATGATATATATCACAACGATTTTCTCACAGGTGCTAATTCGTTGAAAGAAATC
>NW_024090209.1:0-2987 GCF_014356525.2 Nilaparvata lugens | reverse complement strand
ATTTATGAGCTCAAAACATCACATTGGTTTGAAACCGTCTGGTTTTCTTGCTCAACGTACTCTCATTCAACTGGCGAAAGATGAAGGAGATAAATTTCCGTTGGCAGCAGCAGCTATTCGTGATGATATATATCACAACGATTTTCTCACAGGTGCTAATTCGTTGAAAGAAATCTGAAATAAAATCACCAACAAAATGATTTTAGAGAATTGAAATGTGAAAATTAGTTTCATCGCATGTCAAAACAATAGACAAAATTGATTGTTTCGAGCGCCATAGTGTGAATAAGATGCAACTTGGAAGCAGTAGTCCTACTACTGTATTTTACTGTTTACTATGGTGAAGAGAGTCAGCCACGCCGTACCGCGTCGACTGTTTCCCCTTCCACAGCGTCAACACGATCGCAAATAAATAACAATATACTTAAATGGAAATCGCGAACCCCCTAAATTTTTACATATATATTATTTTATCAAGAAAACTGTTAATTTTATTGAAAAAATGAATATGACTAATATTGTAGTCTATAATATAACAAATCGAATGGCAAATAATAGAACTGTTTTTATACCATTCTAGTTCATTGTGATCATTGAAGGGTTGAAGTGATGAGTTAGTTCAAGTGAATTCTACTACACAAGTATATTGTGCTTATAATGGACTCTTCTTTATTTTCTATCAATGTTTTGCTCCAGTAGGTAGAGAAAATTAAAATGTTGGTTTTACATTTTATAAGCTTTATAAATAATATAAATTAACGGTAATATTTAGTAACATTTGTTAATATTTGAACCGAATGTGCAACAAATTAATCTACTTTCAGCTTGAAAATTTACAACTTATTAGGAGTACAGTGTTATCATATAGTATCTCAGGTAGGCCACCTTTTATTTTTTTTGTTCACGTGATCTGATGATATTCATTCCATTATTAAGTATTTAAATTATAAAGAGAAATGAAACAAGATAAAACACAAGAAAAGCTATGAAAAGAAATTTTGAATCTTCATTTTTCACAAAATAAGGATAAGTTGAGGAGTCGGACACATAATATATCATGAAACTTCGTTGAAAAACATCAATATCTGAAACTAGAGTTATCAAATTGTGTTACCTCTGACTGGTATGGAGAAGGCACACTTCAAATTAATATAATAAATTCTGTGAGCTAACAACGAAATCCTGATTTTTATCATGAGCATGGTTAAATCAAGAAAATTGTAATATTTTTTTAGAGTATTGAAAAGTGAAAATCTATATACAGCGCATGACAAAACAATAGACAAAATTAATTGTTTCGAGCGCCATAGTGTAAATGAGATGCAATGTAGACAGCAGTATTATACTGTTTACTATGGTGAAGGGAGTCAGCCGCGTCGGCTGTTTCCCCTTCCACAGTGTCAACTTGAATCGCAAATACATAACAATATACATCAATGGATTCACAATGAATGTGGCTACATTAATTATCGTCACATTGTTCTTAAAATTACTTGCTTCGAAGTTAAACGGAGAAAACAAAAAAATCAAATCGAAAAACCCCTAAATTTTTACATTATATTATTTTATCAAGGAAACTGTTCGATTTATTGAGGAAATGGATCCGACTAATATTGTAGTCCTAATTTAACGAATCGAATGACATATAATAGATTTTTCCCGATTAATGGGTACAGAGATAATTGATTTCCAGTTTGTGTACTATGGCTGAGCGAGTCAGCCGCGCCGTTCCGCGTCGACTGTTTCCCCTTCCACACTTCCACAGTGTCAAATCGAATCGCAAATACATAACAATATACATCAATGGATTTGCAATGACAGTGGCTACAATTAATTATTTGACCATTTTCCTTTAAAACTACTTGTTTCGAAGTAATCGAAGAAAACAAAAAAATCAAATCACAAACCCCCTAATTTTTACATATATATTATGTTATCAAGAAAACTGTTAATTTTATTGGAAAAATGTAATAATAATATTGTAGTCCATAATGTAACGAATCGAATGGCATAGAATAGAACTATTTCCGATCAATGGTTACAGAGATAATTGCTTCCCGTGTTTACCTGCATTTTTCAAGTTTTAGGGGGTTGGGGCGGAAAGCTCCAAGGGGATTTCTTGGGACTTTGGGAGAATGACCCTCTAGGAGGGTTCTATCGATGGTAGGAAATTCAGCTTTTATTTAATTTTCGGATTGAAACTGCTTTTTGGACCTTCATTGACTGGGCTAAATAGCACAGTGCAGTCTAATAAAGTAAATACTCCCATATGATCAATTTTTTCGTATATCTTCAGGAAATTGTAAACAGTGACATGATTCTTAAATAATTCCCACTTTTCAATATGCTATAATTAAGGAGAGAAAATTATATCATCATGTAATGTCAATTCATTTCGCATTTTCTACTTATAATAATAAATATCCACAAGATTTATTATCAATTCAAATATCCTGGTTATGGAGAGGGAGATTTAACAGCGCATCCTAGCGGTAGTTCGGGTAAGTATCACGTGACTCTAGATCAACCACTTCAAAAACATACATTTATTCCTTCATTGATTAATCAATCAATATAAATAGGAATAAGCACTTGAAATTGAAATTCAAATGCAAACTAAACCTGTTTCCATCATTAGTTACAAGAAAACGTTCATATTTGTATTTTATTATACAGCAAAGTTTCACATTATTGGAGCCTGCCAAGTTGCGCCGATCCTGAAATGAGACCCGTTTCATATATATAGAGGAACGCGTCCAAGGATACACGTGGAGTCCGATGTCACAGAGCATTAACAACAAATGACAATAGCTAGTGGCTTGAATACTATGTCATGTGACGGATTGACTTCACTTTTGGTTATTTTCCCATACTTACTATGAATTCCTATTATTTTAACCATTTTTATATTTCTCGGCTACTGTAACATTTAAAAATTATTACTGTAAATTACTTTCTGTTAGTTTATAATATCAGTGATCCAGAGC
>NW_024090208.1:0-2824 GCF_014356525.2 Nilaparvata lugens | reverse complement strand
CATTTTCTCTTTCAATCGATCCATATTAATACATATCCTTCTCTACTCCTCCTCCTTCTTCTCATACTTATAGACATTCGTTTCCTCCTTCTCCATCTCATTGTTTGGTAGAGAGTTAGTGGGGAGGATATTTTGAATATACTTTCCGAAGAATGGACATTGATATGTCCAAAGCTCCACCAATTTATGTAGATGCATAGCAATATAATTATCTCTATTAATGACAAATTGCTTTTTCATATTATAATATACAGTTCAATAATTATTTCTTAGTCTATATTATGTAAATATTGAAATTGAAATGTTTTATTGGCAGAAATATAAAATTACAACATCTTAGAAATACATAATAAAAGCAATACAAATTTTACAACAGAATAGAACTGTTTTATGTTAGATATTGAATAAATAATACTCTTCATATCAACCAACCATCTTTATTTTAATACATTCAAGACTAGACTGTTGAATTCATCTAATTTTGCTGTATGTAATAAGTGTAAAAGCCAGTATATATTGTAATCTACATAAATAAAGTACTCAATCAATCGATCAATCCATTTCCATCCTATTCCATGTCTTTTCCTACTCACAATTCCCTCCGTCATCACTCTAATTATCCTCATACTAATATTATTGTCCTACTACTACTCCATCCTTCTATTCCTCTTCCCTTTCTCCTCCTTTCCCTCCTCCTCCTTCTTCTTTTTTTCCACTCCTCTTCTACCGCTTCTTTTCTCCCTGTTCACCTCCTCCTTTTCTCACTCCTCCTACTTCTCCTTTCCCTATTCCTCTTTATCCTTCTTCCCCAACATCCTTTTCAAACCTTCTCACTTTCCTACTCCACCTCTACTCACCCTGCTCCTCTTCCTCTCCACCCAACAATGAATGCCCCTTGAGCATAATATTGTCATCACCAGAAGCATCGAGCTCTGCTGTTCAGCTGGGAATTAATTGCCGAGAGTACACATAAATACGAGAACTACACGAATACTAGTATGTGATGCACTCAAGCTAGTTCTAGGTCTAGGTCTAGAGTACAGTGTAGGTACGAGAATTTGCATGTTAAACAGGTGGGCAATTAGTCTAGAGTCTGAAGCGCCATAAATTTATTAGAGGTGAGAGGTTGCTTATATGTATTCAAATTAGTAGATTTCTGGTAAGATGCAGAAGGAATCTAATACTAAAAAATCTACTGGAAGATGGAACATGAATCATCATAAAATGTGCATTACAAGTACTAATTTTTCGAAAGAAGTCACAATGCTCTGGTAAAGTTTTTTTTTTCATTGAAACACCATGATTTTCATCACTCTTTTCACTAGCAGTATCAGCTTCAAGAACATTATGCTAACCTTTTCATCTATTTTGTCGACAGTCGAAAAAAAATCATCATCATCATCATCATCATCATTGGCCCGACAATCCAAAGTGGATCTTGGCCTCCTCTAACATTTGCCTCCATTCTACTCTATCCATGGCAGCAAGCCTCCAATTCCTGACCCCAACAACTCTTGCATCTCCGACAACACTGCAAACATCCACCTCGACCTTGTTCTACCAGGAGGTCTTCTACCTTCCATGTTTTAAGCCATTTTTTTTGTGTAAATGACTCATCAGCTCTTGCAACAATAATTTACAGAAAATGAATTGTTGGAAATTGAATCATATATTATAATTTTCTAATATTTCTCACAAAGTTGCTGCTTTCAATAGCATGGTCCATAGAGCACTAACAATACCTATGAGCCATCATTATTTTGATATTGAGATCACTAAAATTAAACAGATAGCTGTCACAAATGGGTATGAAGAAAGTATGGTGGACAGATTATTGAGTAAAATTAATAGACAAATTTCAATCAATTCTAGCTTTGTAGGCTCAAACTGTTAGGAGAAGACTTGGATGACAATCCCATATTTAGGCCTTGTACCTGATAAGATAGGTAGGGAATTGAAGAGGAATGGATTTCATGTTGCTTTCAAGACCAAACCGATTTTAAATAGTCTATTTAGCTGGAGTAGAGACAAAATTGATATTTGGGATAAAAGCGAGGTGTACAAACTCAAATGTGATGATTGTAATGCTTGTTATGTGGGTCAAACTGGTAGAAGTTTCAAAAGTAGAATTAAAGAACACATCAGAGATTGGAATAAGCAAAATGGGGAATCTAACTTTGCAGAACATTTCATAACAAATAATCACAAGTTCACAGTTAAGGAGAATGTTGAGTTTCTGCATGTTAATAACAAAGGCAGATCTTTGAATATTCTAGAGGCTTTAGAAATAGCAAGAGTAATTAAGGAAAATTCTCAGTATAGTTTGAATGACCAGATTCATTTCAACCAATACAACACTACGAATTTAGTTTTATCATAAAACTGTAAGCATACATTAGTCAATAGTTTTCCATTTACATATTTGTTTTATTATCTTTCACACTTGTTTTCTTGGTTTTTATTTTGTACTGAAAGTAAATTTTGTTATCATGGCGATTCTTTTGCTTAAGCCGCAATTTTGTCACACCGTTGAGTGGGAGGAGACTGTCTAGCTAGGCCAATGGCAGGCGTTCATGCCCTTGACCAAAAGCAGTACTCGCCTACTAGTATAAATTCTGCTGCTATTTAGTTTTAGTTTATCAGAGATTGACAATGGTATAATAACCGAAAACGGTCTTTCTAATTATCAATAAATCAGTGGTATTTTTGACAATTTCTTATTCTTTTTCATTCAACATTCTAATTTTGTTCTGTACAGTATTTGCTTGGCTCGAAGCATTGCCTTCTATAATACAGATGATTGCTTTACAATATGACCGAACTT
>NW_024090207.1:0-3366 GCF_014356525.2 Nilaparvata lugens | reverse complement strand
CCCCACCAACAAAAGCCATACGAATTCACTTTTTTTTATACACAAAATCATCAATCTGAAAATACAAATCAGGATAAAACAAACTATAATATAAAATATATGAACTGTTTGGTCAATCAGTTTCCTTTCCTCCACGAAGGGAACAATAATTAAATATGGGAGACTATGGATTTGTTTCAACTATAACAAGGCTTATGATTGAGCTATAACTATTGTTCAGCTCAATCATAAACACTAGTAAAACTTTGTTACTAAACTATTGTTTTCTCCATAATTCCTGATAGGTATACCGGTATAAGGTATGTCTTGTACAAGTTATCAACGTTCTAGTTCCATCTACTTAGGGTAATGTTATCAAACTAAAATTTCACAACAATCGTAGCTGGCTTGTTCACATTGTATCAAACCTCAAAATAGAGAAATATCCTTGAAATAGCCACTGTATGAAGCCCAGAATTCCACTAAAAATATGCAATCAATGAAGCTTATCACATTCATCCATACTGAAATTAATAAGAGCAGTTCATGGAATCCAATATTGAAGAGTACAATTATTACATTCATTCACGGAATTTGACCAATTTTAGAGTAATTGATGTTCATTGTTTCTCACAACCACAACGTCCATTGAAACTTTACGTGAAAATTTCCATGATATAGATAAAAACAGAGAGGTCATGATGCAAATTTTTCGATAACTGAGAGGTCTATTTTTGAGAACAATAGTATATCTCGCACCTAGAGCAGAAAATGAGATTTTTCCGGCTGGAAATCGGTTTCCAAGTCCGTGGCCGTAGGCCGAGGACTAGAAAAGATTGAGAGCCGGAAAAAACTTTTTGCCCATGGTGCGAACGCGATTTTTCGCCACACACAAAAAAACACATATATATATATATATATGAGAATAGTTGTTTACTGAGCACTTCCGAAAGCAGAAGTGTAAGGTGATAGCTCTAGAAATCTGAGGTAATCTGAATATCAGGAAATTGTCCAAGTATTTTTATTTTTATTCTGATTTGTCTAAATAACCTAAAAGATGATGTTCAATTATTTGGGAGGTTGAGTTTATACTTTTTTATTCTTTCAAATGACAATAAGATATTATTTTAAATGTTTTGATTATTGAATAATGAAACAAATAATGAAAAGTTTTTTGATCAGTTGTTTTTGATCACCTTTCTTAGTTCCATGTTAGCGGTTGGAAAGGGTACTCTTTCCGGCCTAGGCCGGAAAGAAACTGTTCTGACGTCAGACGAGAGTCGTCTGCAAACAATGTCTTTCAGATCTACGTAGGGACTGGAAAACAGCTGCTTTCTGTGCAGTGTGGCGAAAACAATTTATTATTGAACAATCAGTATTCTGTGTTCTAATTTTTGTATTATAACCATGCAACCTGAGAGAACAGAAACCTCGAGCAAATTACTGTTGCCAAAATTGATCATACCGGGTGACCCACAATATCGGGAACATTTGAAAACGCCATAAAACATCAGTGAGAAGGACAAGGATGATTTTATTTAAACAAATGTGAAGTTCAAGACTTGCCATTTGGGAATTATTGACAACATCAATCACTTTTTCACAATTACTTCTTCAAGATAGCTTCCTCCTGCACGAATACACTCTTTAAATCTGTGTTGAGATTCTTGAACGATTGCTGCAACGTTTCAGCTGGGATATTGTTAAGTTAATTTCGAATTGTCTGTTATGACTCAACCACAGTCATTAATTGGTCAAATTGTGAAAACGTTTGATTCGAGATAACTCCACAAATAGAAAATCGCAGGTGATTGATTGAGTACTTTATGTAGATTACAATATACTGGCTTATACACTTATATACAATAGCTTACAATACAGCTAAATTATAGATGATTTACATAATATAGACTAAGAAAATAATTATTGAACTGTATATGATATGAAAAAGTAATTTGTAATATAATAACTATATAGATAATTATATTGTTATGCATCTACATAATTGGCGGGGCTTTGGACATATCAATGTCCATTCTTCGGAAAGAATATTAAAAATATCCTCCCCACTAACTCTCTACCAAAACGTTAATTTGTGGAGAGATCATGGGACCAGGAAACGCAGATGGTACAGCAATCAATGAGGAATCGTCAAAACAGATCTCAAGAGTGTAGTCTATTCGTTCAGGAGGAAGCCATCTAGAAGAAGTAATTGTCGAAAAGTGATAGATGTTATTAATAATTCTTGAGACAAGTCTTGAACTTCACATTAGTTTGAATAAAATCATTTTTTCCCTCCCCACTAATGTTTTATGGCGTTTTCAAAAGTTCCCGTTTTTCTGTGTCACTCTGTACATTCAATCTGATTCTTGTACTTCCCTGTCTTCTGCTTCTTCTCCATCTCTTTCTACTTCTCCTTCACCACTCACCCTCACTCTTCCTCTATCCCTCCTTCTCATTCTTATTCTTGCTTTTCATATCATCTCTCTCATCAATTTTCTCCTTCTTCTACTGAATATTCTGTTTCTTTTCAATTTCATGTTATCCTATTCAGGAGTTCAATTACAGAGCTGAAGAGTCAACAACAACAGCATGGTTTTTAAAATTAATTTGATGTAGACCTACTCTACAATTATTTACTTCAATTATTTTTCTATACTCACAATAATTTATTTTTTAGGCAACAATACTACTGCATTGTCCAATCACCTGTTTGGGTGCATGGAACATGTCTGTCTAAATGAATAACCGAGAGAATGAATGTTGCGTGAACATGTGAATGCGACAAGTATCAATTAAGAATGCAATCAATGATGAAAATTTGGAGCGTACTGAACATTGTATTATTCTCGACAGTTTATTTGCATATAGATTGGATTTTTATTGACGCATCCACTCTTGGCTACCATTAGTAATGTGTTTTACTGTTTAGAACAATATGTGTGAGAGTTTTTTATTTATTTGCGAGGCTATATTGTCGATGAATGGAGCAGCGGACATGTGCTCATTTGGTTAGGTTGCAGCCTCGTTCAAAGTCCCTGAAATATTCCTAATCCCAAGCAGCAAATAATCAGTTTAAAGTACTTTGAAATGTAATTTTAAATCACTTTCAAGCACTTTTAATGATTGTACAATGATTTACAATGCTTTAGTGGGCAAAATTGTGATTTATAAACTACTTGAAAATCATTTGAAATCACTTTCAAATGATTGAATAGTTCTTCAGAATCATTAGAATCATCGATTATGTACTTTTCAAATCACTTCAAAGCATTTCAAAGTAGATTTAAATCACTTTCAAATTACTTTTAAATGATTGTACAATGATTTACAATGCTTTAAGTGGGCAAAATTGTGATTTATAAACTACTTTCAAATGATTGAATA
>NW_024090206.1:0-2974 GCF_014356525.2 Nilaparvata lugens | reverse complement strand
AATCCCAAGCAGCAAATAATCAGTTTAAAGTACTTTGAAATGTAATTTTAAATCACTTTCAAGCACTTTTAATGATTGTACAATGATTTACAATGCTTTAGTGGGCAAAATTGTGATTTATAAACTACTTGAAAATCATTTGAAATCACTTTCAAATGATTGAATAAGTTCTTCAGAATCATTCTTCCTCATCATCACTCTCCTCCTCTATCCTTGTATTCTATACTTCTTCTCCCTCTACTTCTTCTTCATCATCACTCTCCTCCTCTATCCTTGTATTCTATACTTCTTCTCCCTCTACTTCTTCTTCATCATCACTCTCCTCCTCTATCCTTGTATTCTATACTTCTTCTCCTTCTACTTCTTCTTCATCATCACTCTCCTCCTCTATCCTTGTCCTCTATACTTCTTCCTCCTCTACAACTTCTTTATCATCGTGTTAATCGAAGCAAGACAGCAGCAGGCCAATAAACGTGTCTAGTGCCTGTCGACTTGGCTAACTAACCTAACAACACCACCTTTTCCTCTTCTTCCTTCTTCTTCTCTTCTTCTTCTTCTTCTTCTTCTTTTTCTTCTCCTTCTTCTTCTTCCACTACTTCTTTTCCTCCTTCTTCTCTTCTTCCTTTTCTTCTTCTTCATCTTCTACTACTTCTTCTTATTTTCCTTCGCCTACTTCTCCTTCCTAACCTAACAACCTAACCTAGCAGCTAACTTAACAGCAGTCTCCACCCGAGTGGCTCATGGCTCATCTAAACTGGATCGCCGCCGCCGCTGCTGCTGCTGCAAGGCCCTTGACCTCTCCGCGGTCCAACAGACCTGAACGGTCCAACAGACCGCCTCAACGGTCTCCATACACTCCTAACCAAACCGTCCACATGGTCTGCCGGATCTTTCTACCTCCTCCTACAGCACCAGGGCTTGTTTCGTTGTTTACTCATTTCAGATTAATTTTCTTCAACATGATTGAAAAAATGGAGGGAGAACATTCTGTCAACAGAAACCAACAGGAAGATTCCCTTGAAATTCTACCACCTACAGGAATATAGTGAGATGTAGGTGAACCTAGAAACAGATGGCTATAAATAATAAAAGATGAATAACTTATTTGATGTTTATTTTAATTTCAGACTACCGTAATGTGGTAGATAGATAGAAAATTATACTGTTGTGAATCGGAACAGGCAAGAGATTAAACCTTGAATGAAGGTAGAAGAAGAAGAAGAAGAAGAAGAAAAAAAAGAAGAAGAAGAAGAAGATTTGGAGAAGAAGAAGCAGAACAAGAAGAAGAAGAACAAGAAGAAGAAGAATAAGAAGAAGGAAACGAAGAAGTAGTGGAAGAAGAGAAGGAGAAGAAGAATAAGAATAAGAAGAAGAAGAAGAAGAAGAGAAGAAGAAGAAGAGAAGAAGACGAAGAAGAAGAAGAAGAAGAAGAAGAAGAAGAAGAAGAAGATTTGGAAGAAGAAGAAGAAGAAGAAGAAGAAGAAGAAGAAGAAGAAGAATAAGAAGAAGGAAAGAAGAAGTAGTGGAAGAAGAAGAAGAGAAGAAGAATAAGAAGAAGAAGAAGAAGAAGAGAAGAAGATTTTCTGAGACAAAACAAACGAATTCTTCTCATCACACACAAACAAATAATTATAGTTTATAGTGAGATTCGCTTTAAACTGTCTGCATTCATGTGACCAAGGGTCACCATTATGAGTTTCCATTGAATGGACTAAACTAAGGGCCGGTTGCACAAAAGCTGGGTATATTCAACCGTGATTATTCCACGAGAACCAATCAGAGAAGACGTTTTATCAAAAAGGCCTTCTCTGATTGGTTTCTCGGAAATTAATCATGGTTAAAAGTCAACCAGCTTTTGTGCAACCGTTCTTATCAAAAAGGCATTCTCTGATTGCTTCTCGTAAAATTAATCACGGCTTTTGTGCAACCGGCACTAATAATATTCACTTTGGACAACAATACTTTCTATCGAAATTTGTGAGTGGAATGGTGGAGGCGTAGCCTAGTTTTTCCTCAATGGTCATAATTATATATATGATTATTGTGATTATGATTATTGTTTTGTGTAATTTATGATCTAATAAAGGAAAGAATCGGCTTATACACGGATGGGATAGGAATGAAGCATCATCACGTATGAACTAATGAAATGATTAACTTGAAATTTTGCTTATAGATTCTTAATTTACCGAGGTTTTTATAGCACGGAATAAGCATACAATAGTGTTTCTTTCCTCTGTGGTTATAGGGATATTTCAAATTTATCAAGTTTCAGTACCCTAGTTCAAGTTTTCAGTTTGTCATATTTCAATTAGACTCTTTCGGTGGTCGGTTAGGAGTCTATAGCCTACTGCCAGTAGGCAGTAAAAAACAATCTTCGTAATATAAGTTTCAAAATATAATAATAAAAAATACGCATTATATAATTTTTCTCTATTTCTATTAGGGACAAGAAAGAAGAAATAGAAGAGAGGAAGAAACAAATAGTAGACTTGGATTGATAATATGATAACAAGAAGTAGAACGAGGAAGGAAGAAGAGAAACATTGTTAAAAGAGATAGAGAGTGAGAGAGAGAAACAATTAAAAGAAGCAATTAGAACTCGTGGACATAAATGATAAGATAATAACTAGAAGTAGAAGGAGGAAGAAAGAAGAGAACATTATAAAGACAGAAAGAGAAACGAGAAGGTGTCCGCTAGGAGCTGAACTAACGTGATTTTACTTAAACGCGTCCATATTTACAACCATATTATATATTCAAATAAGATAGTTTATTCTATAGATAGAGTGAGCACAAGGAAGAAGAAATAGATTAAGTAGATAAATATTGATTGATTGACTACTTTATTTATGTGGATTACAATATATACTGGCTTAACATGTGGTGCGTTTTTTAACGGCTGCACACATGTAGGTGAATCTTGCACTGAGTCAGTGGTGTAGTGGCTATAAATTTTGTAATGGCGTGTGAG
>NW_024090205.1:0-2019 GCF_014356525.2 Nilaparvata lugens | reverse complement strand
CAGTTTCCTAGCCTAAGTATCTCCTAACCTAAGATTTTCTCAACCTAAGTGTTTCTAAGCTATGCCTCCTAACCAAATCCTTCTATGCAAAATCTTTCCAAACCAAAAACACCTCCCTAACCTAACCTTTTTCAACCCAAACCTTTGTAACCTGAGTTTTTTATTATCCCCACCCAACAAAGCCTAACTCGAACTAACAAATGCAGTCCAGCCCAACCATTGAGCTCCCCTCTAACCAAGCATTTTCCAACCTAATATAACAAAGCCTTACCAGATAAAGACTGAGCAACCCTCAGACTTGCTCAGTCTTCATCACTTAAGGTTTGATAGTCACATCAAACTTTGGTAGGTAGGGTTTCATCAATATCGTTAGATACAGGAGAAAATGTGGTCAGCAGTAATTATGGTTAGCTCCATTTAAAAATATTCTCAACATTTTTCAGGCAAACAACTGGCACATTTTTGATATTTTCCAGATTTCCTATCAACTTCATCAATAGCATTAAATACAGAAGAAAATGTGGTCAGCAGTAATGGTTAGCTCTTTGATGGAATTAGAATTTTTATTCAAATTTGATACATTTGAGTTCTAATTCAAAATTATTTTTTTCCCAAAATTGGATTTTTTTTTTGAAAAAATTGAAGATAGGTAGTGAAAATTATAACTGGAACCGTTTTAAGCATAAGTTAGCCTGTGGTACTTTTCTGTAAGTTGTATAATTCTGAATGATTGAATAAATAAATAAACTTTAATTATTAATATCTAAATGAGACTTTACAAATTTAGTACCCATTGGGGTTTCCAATTTTTTCAAAAAAAAGTTTGAATTGGTTTGTTTTTTCAGATTGGTTTCTACAAGGATGCAGGTTTGATGCCTAGTGAGATCGGACTCCCCGATTATGTATTAAGTATTCCAATAATGGGAAAAAATGTAGAACAAATTATAATTTAAATATATCAAATTGAAGTTTGTAAAACAATAACAATAAAATAAATATTGAACTCTTGAATCATTAATCGAACAAGTTGAAATCGGAATCTTTCTTATCGAGCAATTTCAAAAACCGATGACAACTCTATTTAGCATGCTTCAAATTTGTGACCTATAGAGAATAGAGCAGCAACTCTATAACTCTACAACTCTATGGTGCTAGTAAAAACATGATAGTATTATAGGTTGGACAAAATCAAAATTTGCTGTTAATATTAATAACATAAATTTCATTGATTAGAATTGTTATTCAGTTACCGACACGTATTTTTTCTTCTTCTTTCATTAAAAAATTTAGTCCCATATATCTTTAATAATAGTTGATACAAATCATTATAATTTAGAATCGTCCATTCTATAGAATAAGGTTAGTTTTGAAACAGCTATTTCTAATATTAAAATTAAATCAAATGGTATAAAAATATGCTAGCGCGCTTTATTTTGTCTTCCTCTTTTATTTAAAAAAAAAAATTGAGTCGATATATTCAATAATAACTGAGATAGCAGGGGGAGCAGGCCGGCTAGAGCTTAGCCCAACTTACTTCTGAATCCATTGCAGTTGAAAAGATATCACTATTTCATTTTTAATTTTATATACCTACTAAAGGGCAACAGTATTCAAAATCTATCTAAATGAACAAAATACCAGCAAAATACTTTTTCGGAGTTAATCAGCACAGCATCAACAAACAATATATCGATATTATGATATATCGATAATTTTTCTCTGATCTATCACTGAAATATAATCGATTATTGGTCGATATCGATATCTTCCGATTTTTGGAGTGTCATTCGAAATGCCATTAATACTTTCCATTGGAACAATACTGACTGTTAGTTGTGAATCTTCCTGTAGTGTTATTGTTTTTGAAGAGAGTTTTTTCCCAAGTAGTATGTTAGTTAGGCAAAACAATACTCTGTGTTCTTTACCAGGAGTTTTCCCTATATTAACATTCCATTTATCACCTGGTTGCAATCCTTGTAGCAGTGTACTATGCTTGGCAGTCTCTTCAGACTGATTAGT
>NW_024090204.1:0-3009 GCF_014356525.2 Nilaparvata lugens | reverse complement strand
TAGTGTTATTGTTTTTGAAGAGAGTTTTTTCCCAAGTAGTATGTTAGTTAGGCAAAACAATACTCTGTGTTCTTTACCAGGAGTTTTCCTATATTAACATTCCATTTATCACCTGGTTGCAATCCTTGTAGCAGTGTACTATGCTTGGCAGTCTCTTCAGACTGATTAGTACTCATGACCTAAGATATGGATGGTTTCCCCATTCTAATGGTTTCTGCATCTATACGAGAATGGAAATCATGACTTGATTACTGTGATGTTCAATAAAATATAATAATTTCATTTTTCTCAGTTATAATAATGTGAAATATTTCTTCTATGTCTAGTTTGAAGCATCTAATTTTGAAAATCTATTTTTCGTCACACTCACAGAAAGCAGCTGTTTTCCAGTCCCTACTTAGATCTGGACGACATTGTTTGCAGACACGACCCTCGTCTGACGTCAGAACAGGTTTCTTCTGGCCTAGGCCGGGAAGAGTACCCTTTCCAGCCGCTAACATGGAACTAAGGAAGGTGATCAAAAAACAGCTGATCACAAAAACTTCTCATTATTTGTGTCATTATTCAATAATGAAACATTATAATAATATCATCTTATTGTCATTTGGAAGAATAAAAAAGTATAAACTCAACCTCCCACATATTGAACATAATCTTTCAGGTTATTCAGACAAACATAATAAAAAATAAAAATACGGACAATTCCTGATATTCAGATTACCTCAGATTGCTAGAGCTATCACTTTCCACTTCTGCTTCGGAAGTGCTTAGTAAACAACTATTCTCATATATATTGTTTTTCTTGTGTGTGGCGAAAAATAGCGTTCGCATCACGGGGCAAAAATGTTTTCCCGGCTCCCAATCTTTTCTAGTCCTCGGCCTACGGCCTCGGACTTGAAAACCTATTTCAAGCCGGGAAAATCTCATTTTCTGCTCTAGGTGCAGAATATACTATAGTAAAAATACTTGAGGACTGAAAATTTTATGAATTGAAAAACTACAAGACTGAACCTATTTCGGACTATGTGTAACCTTATCTAGATTTGGGAGAGGAATAGCACAAGGTTAACCTTATTCTTCTCTCCCTATCATTCTGAAAATGTACTTATTCATAGCCACCTCTGATACAAGGCCCCGGCCTACGATATTGCAACGTCGCAGTATAGGCCTAGAATCTAAAGGTGCGTACAGACTTTCGCTCTGCTCCGCAACCGTACGTCACTCGAGCAGGGCGATTGATGATCGACCGGGGAGCAAGAGTGGTTCGACCGGGGAACGCGAGAAGATCTAACATTCTCCGTAACGTTCATGATGGGTGCGGGGGCGGAGCGACTGTGGTTCGATGGAGGAACGAGGGCGTTACGAGGGCGGAGCGTGCTCGGTGCGGGTTGGAAGCGCGTATATGTGTACGCAGCTTTATATAAAACATTATTGGTGGAAAAGATCAGCTGGTATTTTTTAAAATCTTTTTCACCAATCATGTATTAGATTCTAAGCCTACACTGCGACGTTGCAATATCGTAGGCCGGGGCCTTGTATTAGAGGGCTATGACTTATTGTATAAATGAATAAATGAATGACAATGAATAGATACCATTATTCCTATCATATAAAAAAGATAACATAAAGATACTCATGTTAAAAATTGTTTATGTTCATGATTTCAAGCCGATTCTTCGTTAAGTCGAGCAGATTACTGTCGACTGCTGTATATTATTACTGTTTTGTTGGGGTGAGTGTAAGAACGACACAGTATGAGAGACTGTCAAAATAACATTGCCCCACAAAAAAAAAAAACTTCCAAGACTATCTGCTCGAGTTAACAGTGAAATAAGAATCTTCTTATGCTATCTTTTCTTTATAACAAGTAGTTCTGTGAACAGTAGACCTCATGCAGTATTCTCATCCAAAAGTACCTGATTGAAACTATAGACCTTATGGAAATACAGCAATAGACTGGCTTCTCCACACATCTGTGTAATCCCTTGTCAGCTGATTTATGATGAATAATTCTATAGTCTGATTTTTACTTTCCTTGCCCTATTACCATTGGTAAGGAAAGTATTGCTTTCCGAAAAATATTAAGATACTCCAATTTCTAAATTTCTATATGTTTCAAGGTCCCTGAGTCCAAAAAAGTGGTTTTTGGGTATTGGTCTGTTGTATGTATGTGTGTGTGTGTGTGTGTGTGGTGTGTGTGTGGTGTGTGTGTGTGTGTGTGTGTGTGTGTGTGTGTGTGTGTGTGTGTCTCTATGTGTGTGTGTGTGTGTGTGTGTGTGTGTGTGTGTGTTTGCGTGTGTATGAGTGTATGTGCGACTGTGTACACGATATCTCATCTCCCAATTAACGGAATGACTTGAAATTTGGAACGTAAGGTCTTTACAATATTAGGATCCAACACGAACAATTTCGATCAAATGCGACTCAAGATGGCGGCTAAAGTAGCAATAATTTTGTCAAAACGGTTCCAACGATTTTGATTAAAGCTATACCTGAAATAGTCATCGATAAGCTCTATCAACTCCCACAAGTCCCATATCTGTAAAAATTTCAGGAGCTCCGCCCCATCTATGCAAAGTTTGATTTTAGATTCTCAATTATCAGGCTTCAAATACAATTTAAACAAAAAGTTTTGAGTAGAAAAGATTGAGCATGAGAATCTCTACAATTAATGCTCAGTAACATTTTCACCTAAAATTAAAATAAGCTGGAAATTCGAGAAAATTTGATTATCCAATTGCACAACTGTTTGCAACTGTTGATTCATTAAAGATTCACTATGAGAGATAGCCGACCTCGTGTGTCTCCAGCTTATTGGCCGTCACCAGCTGGCTCAGATCTTTGAATAGTAGACTTGTGATGCGCGGGAACACTAGCGTCAGGTGACAATTTCCATAACGGCAAGGAAAGTGTTGAGTGCGCCACACCAGATTTTACTCAATATTGGCGTATGAAGGAGGCTCCTTTTTCTTTTTATTATCGCCGTAAATGCACAACATATAAACATTC
>NW_024090203.1:0-2989 GCF_014356525.2 Nilaparvata lugens | reverse complement strand
ACATTTGAACATAAGACAAGAAGAAGAAGAAGAAGAAGTGAAAGAAGAAGATAAAAAATAAGATAGAAGAAGAAGAAGAAGAACAAGAAGAAGAAGAAATATACTGTATATCATCAAGTTCAAGAAAAGAATTGGTTAAATAAATAGAAAATGTGTAGATAGTAGAGAAATCAGGATCATACTCTGACGATGAAGAGGCATTTTTTCCCAAAACGATTAAAATGACAATGGATGAGTAGAAAGTGAAAATGTGGTGTGCGGAAAATCATCAAGTCACGGTACCAACTAACCATCCGCACTTTCATTTTCTTCAGTAGTAGAACTAATGGGTGAGATTTTCTTTTCACCT
The DNA here is from genome assembly GCF_014356525.2 of Nilaparvata lugens. Taxonomy (NCBI): domain Eukaryota; kingdom Metazoa; phylum Arthropoda; class Insecta; order Hemiptera; family Delphacidae; genus Nilaparvata; species Nilaparvata lugens. The sequence continues at coordinate 2,640 of NW_024090203.1, read as the reverse complement.
AACAACTCTTTCATCACTGTCATTGAAGCTGTATCGTAACGATGAAAAAGGAGTCCAACTAGAAAACTGGGCTATTATACTATCAGGTGACAGATCTGTGATGGGCGAAGATGTAACACTGCTATCGCTATTTATCTTGTGATCAAGGGAAGCATCTGGTGACAGCAGTGCTGTGCTATGCAGGTCTAGGCAGAGATTGCTCGTTCGATAGCAGACCAAACAGACAGACAGAGATCTGTTTGTTGTCACCACATGTGCACAGCAATCAAGCGCCAACTCATACCCGTGCTAGAAAAGCATATGCTGGAAAAATTGAATGTCTAGCCTTGTCTAGTATTATGAAGAAAAATTGAACAACACCAGGAGAGCTTCCACATACAGTTAATAACAAATAGTAGTTCTGTGAACAGTAGACCTCACGCAGTATTCTCATCCACAAGTACTGAACCTGATTGAAACTATAGACCTTATGGAATATAGCAATAGACTGGCTTCTCCAACTCCAGGATAGCATCCTCATACATTTCAATAACTAGTAGTTCTGTGAACAACCTACGCAGTATTCTCATCCACAAGTACCTGATTGAAACAATAGACCTTATGGAATACAGCAATAGACTGGCTTCTCCAACTCCAGGATAGCTTCCACATACAGTTCAATAACAACTAGTAGTTCTGTGAACAGTAGACCTCACGCAGTATTCTCATCCACAAGTACCTGATTGAAACTATAGACCTTATGGAATATAGCAATAGACTGGCTTCTCCAACTCCAGGATAGCTTCCACATACAGTTCAATAACAATATAGTAGTTCTGTGAACAGTAGACCTCACGCAGTATTCTCATCCACAAGTACCTGATTGAAACTATAGACCTTATGGAATACTGCAATAGACTGGCTTCTCCAATTCCAGGATAGCTTCCACATACAGTTCAATAACAACTAGTAGTTCTGTGAACAGTAGACCTCACGCAGCATTCTCATCCACAAGTACCTGATTGAAACTATAGACCTTATGGAATACAGCAATAGACTGGCTTCTCCACACATCTGGTAATCACTTGTCAGCTGATTTATGATGAATAATTCTATAGTCTGATTTTTACTCTAATATTGGCGTATGAAGGAGGCTACTTTTTCTTTTATATTATCCTTGAAATGCAAAATTTCCAAAAAACCTTGTACACACGTCGACCCGCAATTAAAAAAGGAACATACCAGTCAAATTTCATGAAAATCTATTACCGCGTTTCGCCGTAAATGCGCAACATATAAACATTTAAACATTAAGAGAAATGCCAAACCATCGACATGAATCTTAGACCTCTCTTCGCTCGGTCAATAATATTCACCTGGAATAAGAATCTAAATGGGAATAAATCTATAGTGAGATCCACGTTATAATGGCAGTGTTCTATTAGCAATGGTATTGCTATCCTTGTCTATCATTCAACGAAGCGGATAGCGCTATCTCTTTCTTGCTTTGCTTTGTTGCCAGATCGTATTTTAACAATGTAGAATTGATAATTAATTAACAAAATATTTCATCTTAATAATGAAAACTTATTATGATATTATTGAAAAATATAATTTCTTGCTTGAAATATTATTGATTATTTTAAACGAGAATGAACAATTATTACATCAATAAGTCTGTATCAGCTCCGTCTATAGAAGGCATTGTCTCCTATCTTCCCCACTGCCATTATACCGTGAACCTCACTTCTCACTAATATGGGAATACCCTGTCTAGACAACTCTTTTTGTATGTTACAAGAAGATAAATGGACAAAATTCTATTTACGTAGCATTTTCTGATTTCAAATTACGAATTTTTAATTATTAGTCAATACACTATCTTACTCAAAATAGATAAGAGGAGCCTGTGTAGTGAAATGATGCTCAGATTCTCTACCTTCTCAGTATCTGGGTTCCAGTATGCAGTATTATTAATCCTATAGAATTAGATCGAGGCTACTCAGATGGGAATTGTCACTTGGTGTTTTCGATAACAAAAATAAGATCTATATAGTTTTCAATTATCTCTAGCAGTTCCATGAATCTCAGCCAAACGGAAACTCGGCTAGTAAGGGCTCTGATAACCACTGCTAAACTGTATTTAGGAATTAATCAGAGGGAGAAATTGCTATCACAATCATAGAACGAACAAAATCACCCCCTTTCTTTGGTCAGTTTGTGATCGGTGAATTTTCTGTATCTGTACTCTATTGGCTTTTGCTGATCAACAAAATCACTGTTCTATTGGTCAGCTTGTGATTGGTTGCATTTTCTGTATCTGTACTCCTATTGGCTTTTTGCCGATCAAAAAAATCACTGCTTTCTTATGGTCAGCTTGTGTATAGTTGCATTTTCTGTATCTGCACTCTATTGGCTTTTTGCCGATCAACAAAATCACTGCTTTTTTATTGGTCAGCTTGTGATTGGTCGCATTTCTGTATCTGTACTCCTATTGGCTTTTGCAGATCAACAAAATCACTGCTTTTATTGGTCAGCTTGAGACTGGTTGCATTTTCTGTATCTGTACTCCTATTGGCTTTCAGCCGATCAACAAAATCACTGCTTTTATTGGTCAGCGTGTGATTGGTTGCATTTTCTGTATCTGTACTCCTATTGGCT
>NW_024090202.1:0-3020 GCF_014356525.2 Nilaparvata lugens | reverse complement strand
GGTCAGCTTGTGATTGGTCGCATTTCTGTATCTGTACTCCTATTGGCTTTTGCAGATCAACAAAATCACTGCTTTTATTGGTCAGCTTGAGACTGGTTGCATTTTCTGTATCTGTACTCCTATTGGCTTTCAGCCGATCAACAAAATCACTGCTTTTATTGGTCAGCGTGTGATTGGTTGCATTTTCTGTATCTGTACTCCTATTGGCTTTTTGCCGATCAACCTCTCAAATTAGATAGGACAATCTTCTACGTCCTACACTTCTAATGGATGGTAAAAGTAAGGTAAACTTAGGTAAAAATAAAGGCAGCTATTCTATTCTATTCTTCTCTTTCCCCTGATCTTTCCCTGCATGATAAGCATCAACAGTTCATACTTCTTACCTCTTAGATTGCCTTCTGAAGCGATACCTAAACATTCAATATTATCGTGCCTACTATTATAGTATTATCATTACTCACACTACATAAGTTATAATCAGTAACTTCAGACTACATCACTAGAATAAATAAGAAATAGACACTGTGTCCTGATCTTATAAGTAGGTACTATGTTGTACAATAAAATTGACCGTCCAGGGATCGCGTTGATCCCTAATCATTGGATCATTCAATGCTTGAATCTTTTCAATGTAAAACTCATGTGTCTCTTGACAATTATGATATAATTGATGTTCTGAGGTTGGTTTATAGTATTTTTTATTGTAAAAATCATCTCTCTATTATTATGTCATTCATCCTATTATATTAAGCAAGCAACTTCTTTATATCTGTTTATATTTTTATAGCTGGTTATTTGGCTATCTGGTTATATGGTTATTCATGTTCAAAGGATCTCGAAAACGGCTCTAACGATTTTCACGAAATTTGGAATATAGTAGGTTTATGATATCAAAATTCGATTGCACTAGGTCTCATCCCTGGGAAAACTCGCTGAAGGATATGAAAAGGATTATTCATCCTTGGACAAACAGATGATGATTTCGTCGTCTGTCGATAACAGAAGATGCTTGTGCCTGTATGGGAGATCAGCTTGTAATCAATTAGCTTACCGTATCTCGCGAGAAATCTAGAAATTTCAATTGTGACTCGATTCAAATACAGTAATCTGACTTGTTGACATGAGATGGATGGTATATATCATAATATTCAAAGTTAATCATTATTTTACAGTTCTAAGTGATTAGTGAATGTTATTTTTGTTATTCAATTTGGTATGTAAACAATCTAAATTAGAACTTTTTTGTTTTCAAATATTTGGGCTGAAAATTACACTTGAATTCAAGTGTATGGAACATAACCTACTTTTTGGAATATTTATAGTGTATAAATCAAAATTCGGGGAAGAAACAGTTTTGGGCTGTGCCTGTTAGTCCTTCCAATCATTTTAAAGAATTGAGTTCTGTTCATCAATAAATAAAAATAACGAGCAAAGCTCGGTGCCCCGATATTGTTCATGATTTGAGTTGGTTTTATAGTATTTTTGGCCGTAAAAATAATTTCTTCATTATGATATCATTGATGTGTTGGAGTTGGTTTTATAGTATTTCTGACTGCTACTTTACTCTAATGCTATTCATAATGAATGGAGTAACCGAGATCTGTCGTAGAATTAAATTGAATAATAGAGATGAAACCCTCCGTCGCAGCTGGATGTGATTTCCGTTCTAGACGCTCAGTAATGAAGTCACCGTTTTCATTTGTATGTATTGTACCCTGGCTGAAATTAACGTTTTAATTAAGAGGGATGGAGCCAGAGTGGGAGATGAAATTATGGGGATTGAGAAAAATGGCCACAAAGTTGAAGAGGGAGGATTTTAAAGAGAGAGAGGAGTAAGGAGTGATAACAAAGATACTCTTCTTGAGCGGAAGAAGATTGAAAGGGTTGGTGAGAGAGAGAGAGAGAGAAAGTGAGTGAGAGAGTCACACAGGTTGAAGATAGTCTGTTCTCAGTTTGAGAGAGGGAGTGGGAGTGAGTGGGTGATTCAGATTCAGATTCCTTTATTCATGTGTTTAACAAAACATAATTCAACTTACGTTCTAGCGTTAAAAATAAATTCCAGTAGCGGTAAAATGACTTTGAATCATATTAAACTAATGAGTTCTACAATAATATTGAGCAGGAAAAAATGATGAAAAATGCAAAAGTTAAGGTACTACTGTAATGTTTCACATGAAACGGTAATTTGGACTTTAAGAAGTCCATTCTCAGAGAGGGTAACAAGGATACCCTCCCCTTCAGCACTTAACCGTAAAAAAAATCGAAATATTATGTCTAAGCGAAAAAAATTAATACTGAAAATATCAATAAGTAAAAACCAAATCATAGAAACGATAAATCATTCAGAGTTAAATCAATTAACAGAGAAGAGTGAATAATATAAGGATAAAAAAGAAAAAGTTAATTCCCATAGCTAGAAAATCGATATGATATAATAATTGGAATAATGAGGGAGTGAAAGTTATTATTAGAAAAGAGATTTGTTCATTTAAATCCAAAAATAATGTTAATAACAAAGGGAAATTATTGTTAATAATTGTTATGATAATATGATTATGAAAGTTCATGAAGAAATAATAATAATTCTAATTCGGGAATTATGAAGGGGAAATTATAATACAAAAGAGAGGGTAAGGGATATAGAATGAGGTATAAGGTGTGTGTGTGAAAGAGAGAGAGAGAGCGTGAGAGAGAGAGTGAGAGAGAGAGAGAGGAGTGATAACAAAGAGAGGCTTCGGTGAGTGGAAGAAGATTGAAAGGGTTGGTGGGAGAGAGAGAGAGAGTGAGTGAGTGAGTAAATCAGGTTGAAGATAGTCTGTTCTCAGTTTGAGAGAGAGAGAGACAGAGACAAGATAATAGAGAGAGAGAAGAGAGAGAGAGGAGAGAGAGAGAGAGAGAGAGAGAAGAGAGAGAAACCTCAGTCACTGGTGGATGGGATGGAATCACCTAAAGTAGTAAAATCAGTTGGGTTTTTAATCGGTAAACCTCTCCTCACATAATAATCTGGTGTTGAAAAAGGA
>NW_024090201.1:0-2988 GCF_014356525.2 Nilaparvata lugens | reverse complement strand
GAGAGAGAGAGAGAGAGAGAGAGAGAGAGAGAGAGAGAGAGAGAGAAGAGAGAGAAACCTCAGTCACTGGTGGATGGGATGGAATCACCTAAAGTAGTAAAATCAGTTGGGTTTTTAATCGGTAAACCTCTCCTCACATAATAATCTGGTGTTGAAAAAGGAATTTTCCCAGAAAACAGATGGAATTGCATATGTCAAATGCTAATTAATGAATCTTATTCACCTTGAATGATGACTCCAATAACCTTTTTCAACCAGGTAGCTCTGGTGTTGATACCAGTCCAGGCTGAAGTATGACAGTCGAAGCCAGACGGGACTTTCCGCGAAAGACTCCTCACCAACAAAACCACAGGAATTTACTTCTCATACATTTGGTTAACATCGTATTCAACATTGCATTCAAAATCTTTTTCATCATCATCTGACTTTCATGTATGGGCATGACTGCCTGTTTCAGTCTTTGGAATTGCCTTTGAAACTAAAACGAATATCTTTTATCTGTTCTCATATCCAGACCATCTTTTCCTTCATCTTCCAACATCTCTCTCGCACCCTGGCCTGTAATGGAGAGCTTTTATAGGGATTCTACTGGTTGGCAATTCGACAAAATTTTCCTTCAATTGATTATGATCTTGATTATGGAATTCATTATGAATTATTGGAAATAGTTATTTGTGCAACTAGTGCGCAAAGTGACGTTTGCTGCACAACGAAAGAAACGTTTACGCCCGAGCCGTAGGCGAGGGCGGAATGGCTTCTTGAGTGCAGCAAACGAACTTTGCGCACGTATTTCACATTACATTTTTCTACAGTTACCATTGAATATGAAAAGTGGGTAATTATGGGTAAAATTCCTGAATCCATCAAATGTTTTTCTGTGTAATTTTATTATTAATAAAAACCTTAATTTAGTCAAATTGAATAATAATAATTTAATTATAATGATTAGTAATTCAATTGAAAATTTATCTGACTGCTTGAAGGGGGTTTTATCTCATGTAAACATTGAAATGACTATAATGAGGCACATAATTGCAAGGCAAGGCAACGCTGTTCTCCACTTGCCATTATAACGTGGGCCTCACTAGTAGTGCAGTTACCAATTAATTTGATTTTGCTGCACTTCTGCCTTATTAACCTACTAACTATTTTGCGTTGTCATGCTGCAAATCTGGAGTACGCAAAGTACTCACTTTGCGCCTAGTGTGGAAAAGTGATCGGCCTGCAATCAGTGCAGAAATGGTCACTTTTCAATGCTCTGTAGGAAAATCATTTCTTGCCAATGAAAAAATCATTGAGATCTAAACAAGAATGAACAATCTACGTCAATAACCTGTATCAGCTACCGTATATAGAAGGCATTACAAGACAGAGCAACGTTGTTCTGCTATCTGTCTTCACTGCCATTATAACAACGAACCTAACAATAGATAGTCTCATTTCTAATTTCAACAAGTTATTTTGACATCCAATGAATAAATACATAAATAACATTTTCTTGCTAAGAAACAAAAAAGTCATGAGCAACGCCAATCTAATGATCTCAATATAATATTAAGGCAGGAACGTCAACTTCAGTTATCATTTAGTATACAGATGGAGATAAATTGGGAGTTGCATTTGTTGCATTTGCTATTAATGAATAATTATTATTAAACGAAAATCCCAATTAAATGCTGTAAATCATCCCGAGAACTTCTGCTGCTGCAAATATTAACAACAGGGTGAACAGCTAGATAGAAATTCGATGAGCGCTACTATACAAAATTATTTGTCAGCCCCCGTGAAGAAGCAGAATCTTCGGGGTGATTACAGCATTTAATTAGAATTAATAATAATTGTTCATTATTAGCATTGCACGAATGCAACTTCCAATTTATTCTCATCTGGGATTTTTGTTTATAATAATTATTAATCATTCAGTATCACTCTACGGTCCTATACTGCCAAACAAGACTTATTCTAAAGTTCAAAAATAATCTGACTGTGACTGTTAAGTTCCATTGTTGTATGAAGAGGAAGATGAAGAGAAAAGCCTCATGTGTTGGGCAGGATCGTGATTGCTAATGACAGCTGATAAATGGCGCAGATATTCATTAAGCGCCTGCAAAGACTTACAGCCGGCCGCTCATGTTTGCCGCCAACTAATAAATACAAGTGGACTTCGAACACAACACAACATTATTGGTGTTGGGACAATTTTCGAGGGATGATTCATACTCGCCCACTCCTATCAGATATTGGTGGGGGTGGGGGGCAAGATGCCTGGTGGTTACTTAGAGTAACAGCTTTGCCACAAATCGTGATGAGATTATTCTGCTATCTTCTCCACTTCGTTTTATTTTCTATTCATTCCTCTTCTTCTTCTTTTGCTTTTTCTATTCAATCCTCTTCTTCTTCTTCTTCTTCTTCTTCTTCTTCTTCTTCTTTTTCTTCTTCTTCTTCTTCTCTTCTTCTTTTTTTACTTCTTTTCTTTTGGGTTGTAAGCAGAGAGGACCAGGAGTCCAACTCTACTCTTATAAAGGCAAATAATGATCAATCTTCTCTTTTTACTTCCTTGTCTTATTACCATAGGTAAAGAGTATTGCTTTCCGAAAAAATTAGGTACCCCATTTCTAAATTTCTATACGTTTCAAAGTCATCTGAGTGCAAAAAAGTGGTTTTGTGTATGGTCTGTATGTGTGTGTGTGTGTGTGTGTATGATTGTATGTGGTCTGTGTACACGATATCTCATCTCTCATTAACGGAATGACTTGAAATTTGCAACTCGAGGTCCTTACATATAAGGATCCGACACGACAATTTCGATCAAATGCATGCAAGATGGCGGCTAGAATGGAGAAAATGTTGTCAAAAACAGGGGTTTTCGCGATTTTCTCGAAAACGCTCCAACGATTTTGAACAAATTTATACCTAGAATAGTCATTGATAATCTCTAGCACTGCCACAAGTCTATATCTGTAAAATTTCAGGAGCTCCGCCCATCTA
>NW_024090200.1:0-3007 GCF_014356525.2 Nilaparvata lugens | reverse complement strand
GCTAGAATGGAGAAAATGTTGTCAAAAACAGGGGTTTTCGCGATTTTCTCGAAAACGCTCCAACGATTTTGAACAAATTTATACCTAGAATAGTCATTGATAATCTCTAGCACTGCCACAAGTCTATATCTGTAAAATTTCAGGAGCTCCGCCCATCTATGCGAAGTTTGATTAATCAAACTTTGCATAGATGGTTGCTCCTGAAATTTTACAGATATGGGACTTGTGGCAGTCAATAGAGCTTATCAATGACTTTTTTTAGGTATGAATTGATCAAAATCGTTGAAGCCGTTATCGAGAAAATTGCGAAAAGCCCTGTTTTTGAGAACATTTCGCCATTTAGGCCGCCATCTTGAATTGTATATGATCGGAATTGTTCGTGTTGGATCCTTATAGTGTAAGGACCTTAAGTTCAAAATTTCATGTCATTCCGTTGATTCGGAGACGTGATATCGTGTACACAGACGCACATACACTCATACACACACGCACACACACACACACCACACACACACACACACACACACACACACACACACACACACCACATACAGACCAATAGCCAAACCACTTTTTTGGATCAGGGGACCTTGAAACGTATAGAAATCTAGTAATTTGGAACCTTAATTTTTTCGGAGAGCAATACTTTCCTTACCTATGGTAGTAGGGCAAGGAAAGTAAAAATGGTTCGGTTGATTGTGGGCAAGGTTGAGCAGATATGAAAGAACATTAGAAGGGAGAAAAGAGAAGTAAAATTGGAAAGGAAAGAAGAAACTCGGATGAAGGGAAAGATAAGGACTTAGGGTGTAGGTAGCTATAGAGTCAGAAGAAGGGGTTGGAAAATTCAATTTGACATAAAATTTTGTCTCACGACCCAGGAACGCACACCTGTGGTTCCTTCAAATTGTGGGGTGCTTGTAATGCTTGGGGTGGCTGATGAAAATGTTAGCTGGAGTAAAATTCCCAAACAAGGAAATGTCGAGGTTCAAGTCTTTTCTGTTTCTCTCCTTCTCTCGGCGAAAATTTGATAGAGAGTTTGTGGGAAGGATATTTTAATATTCTTTCCGAAGAATGGACACTGATATTTGTAATTATTTTTAATATTGTAATCTACATAAATAAGTAGTCAATCAATCAATCAATCTCTAGGGTTGTGTGGTATAGAGGATCAGGAGTCCTAACCCGTCCTTATAAAGGCATATAATCAATCAATCTCTCTCCCTCAACCGGTCGTGGTTGATGAGGAGGATATTTTATATTTTCTAAAAGAATCAAAAATTTTTTGTTGAAACATCGCCGATTCATGAAGCTACATCACTGTCGATGCATCTACATTTAGTAGATGCAAAGCAATATATAGCGATTCCAAATTTATTTTTACTCATATTATATAACAGTTCAATAAATAGTTTGTATTATGTAGATCATCTAAAATCTGCTGTATTATAACTTTTGCATATGAATGTATAGCCAAATTACAAGGGATTCATATGTATGAACCCTTCAATAAGTTGGAGAGCTGTAGATATAATCATAGGAAACAATAGCATAAGTAGATATGCCATGGTATAGGGCGTTTATGTCGCTACTTTTACTGTTATCTCAAGCCGATTACTGTGATTATTGTCAGTTTTTTGTTTTGTTGGGGTGAGAGTGTATGAACGGCACAATATGAGAGACTACCAGCGTCATAAAGCTTCACGGGAAAGAACTACATGGACTATCGGCTTGAGATAACAGTAAAAGTTGCGACATAACGCCCTATACCATGGGATATCTACATACGCTATTGTTTCTCTATGATACTAGTAGTTCTGTAAACAGTACACCTCGCGCAGTTATAACGATGTCCCAAACCATAAGCAGATCCACACTGATACACTAACTATTTATTTGATCAGATCATGCTTACAAAAGATTTAATTATCATATACGCTTTCCGGAATTTAGCGCGAGAAACCAGAAGACATCTAGGCGCCCAGACGAGCTGTTATAAGTTCTTTGCATCTTATTAATAGTGCATAAAAATTGCATTCAATGAGGCATGCAATTATTGTCTACACAGCTGTTAATGTTGTACCAAGTAAAATGAGATATTGAATTGCATGTGTCATGGCATGTAATTTATAGTCAACTGGACAGCTGATTTATGATGAATAATTTCTATTCTGATTTTTACTTTAATATTGGCGTATGAAGGAGGCTCCTTTTCCTTTATATTATCCTTGAAATGCAAAATTTCAAAAAACGTTGTATATACGTCGACGCGCAATTAAAAAAGGAACATACCTGTCAAATTTCATGAAAATCTATTACCGCGGTTCGCCATAAATGCGCAACATATAAACATTAATAGAAATGCTAAACCGTCTACTTGAATCTTAGATCTCACTTCGCTCGGGGCGGAGCCCCCTGGCTAGACAGATATGGCGAGCGAAGCGAGCCTGACGGCTAGTATTGGATAAATGTAATCAGGGAAGGTTTCAAGGATATACAAAATGTTGTGTAAAAAATTCCACTGTAAATAACTCAAAATTAGAACCACCCTGATAATATTATGATCAAAGAGCCTGTCTACCTTCCACCCCAAGCTGGTACCGTATTACACAGTTTTTGATGTCTCTCAATTTGCATCTCCTTACATTGGTGGAGAATAATAATTGATAGACAGTGTTGCCCCTTTCGCCGAGATGATGATGAACTGAAGATGATGATCTTGCGTTTCTTAAGCAAATTATTTCGGAGGGAGAAAAACAAGTGATTAGAGAAGTGGATGGGGGTGCTGGAGAAGGAGGAGAAGGCACTTGATTGAGGGGGTGAGAGGAAGAGAGAATATTGGGAGTAGGGAATGCTGGATGATTTGGAGGAGGAAGATAGTAAAATGAAGAGTGATGAGGAGGAGAAGAAGAAAAAGAAGAAGAGGAAGAATAAGAAGAAGAAGAAGAAGAAGATGGTGGTGATGAAGAAGAAGATAGAGACGATGAAGAAGAAGATAGAGATAATGAAG
>NW_024090199.1:0-2995 GCF_014356525.2 Nilaparvata lugens | reverse complement strand
GGAGGAAGATAGTAAAATGAAGAGTGATGAGGAGGAGAAGAAGAAAAAGAAGAAGAGGAAGAATAAGAAGAAGAAGAAGAAGAAGATGGTGGTGATGAAGAAGAAGATGGAGATGATGAAGAAGAAGATGGAGATAATGAAGAAGAAGGAATAAAGTTTTTTTTAAATATATTGGTAATTTATCCACCAAATGAGCGTCAGTGAATTTTAAATTGATTAGACCCCTTTCCCTAGGTTAGAAGTGGTCGGGCTGGATTCTTTCAAGTGATGAATCAATAGCACTGTTCACACAAACATTTCTTAAGTGTGACAATCCTTTATTGAATTTAGATAAGCTACCCATCTCAATCAGATCTGATTGATATAAATCGTTCTCATTCTTCAACTCATATCTGCGTGTGGGGTAATTTACACGTGCAGCAGAGTGAAGCTCTGCTGCTAATTTTCTAATATTACTCATTCTTCTTCTTCTTTGTGTGAAGACACGCTTGAAACAGAATTCGATGTGTTGGTCACTAGCTTGTTACACACACACTGATCTGTGCCATCAGTTTGCTATTTTGTAGTGACCGAATGGTAATGTATTGTGATGAATCTTTCAAATAGACCTCATGAGAAGAGAGAAAAATTGTGATTACCTTTTAAAATGAAAGAATTTGCTAAAGGAATAGTTAGCGACCGAGCGATAAAGCTTACTTATCAGTAACTGTATATTAGATAAGAGTACCGTTCTGTACTGAATATTTTTCTAGGAAAATTATTCAATAAAATTATAATTATTTTGCAAATAAAGCACAAATTATTTACGAATTGCTCACTGATTTTGAGGTTACACTTTGTTTACTATCGATCAGATGTTTTTTAAAACAGTTCGAACGCAGCTGACTGATTCAAAATATTGTCAAATGTCACGCTGGCTTCACGTAAGAATAATACCATCTCTAAAAATTAAACTATCAATAAAGGATCAAGAATTTCAAATAAAAAAATAAAATGTATGTATTATCGTTGAAATTATTTATTATTAAGAAATTATATTATATGTCAGTCTTATTGTAACTAAATAGGTCATAGCATGAAATTATATTATTGATAAAACGGCAGAAATTATTATAACAGTCTCAAACTAACAAAAATTGTACAAGAGTATTAATTCATTAACGATTTAATTCAACTGAACCACATGGTAATTAAATCTCTTTGGCAGGTCTAAGCCAATCACAGTGCATAGAAATAGCACCAAGAAGGTGATCGTTTGAAAGCAACCATGTTAATCTATTATCAGACACCAACCCTGCCTTATCATTTACGCTAGCACATGTACATTGTATGAGAGGAACTATGTCTATAAGATTAAGCAGTTTTTAAGAATTACATGAATTGAATATTATTGTAATTAAAAGAATTATATCTACTGCTTGCCACTGACGTCATGTCTACGTCACAAGCGTCTACCAATGGCAAATTTTTATGCAAATTATTACATCGAGATTCTGAGAAGCAAGGTCTAGCCTAAAGCTTAGAGAAAAGACGGCACTTCCCTTTTGAAATCCTCACCGTGCAGATCTCTTTTATAGTTACCAAAGACCTATTTGTGAAAATTTCTTGTTCGATTTTTAAATGTTCTTTGTGAGCCGATATTTTAGGCCAATTTATTTGTTATTCGTAAATTTCTGTTTTCATCAATCGATAAATTTAAAAGCTTAAAGAAATTATCCTTAATTAATTCTGGTGAAGGAGATATTTTAAACTAAAACCCCACGTGCTGAAACCGAAGCCTGGATTGCCGCCGATCAAACGATTTTTGATCTAAAGAAGAAAACCACGACTGCCAAGGAAATTCATGTGAGTTATAAGTTTTAAAAGGGGCCCCAATCTATGCTTCGAAAAATATTTCAGTGCAGAAAAATAATTTTTTCTTCGTTAAAATTATTGGCCACGCCGACAAGCGCTTTAGCATTTAATAGTCTAGAATTTACTCATATTTAATTTATAAGAATTTGTAGTTGATTGGCTATCCTCCGCTGCCTGAACCACGACCCGAGCATTTTCAAAAATATTTATAATTCATTTTTTCACTATTTTTTCAAAACTGTTCAATTTTATCAATTGTAAAATTTTGTGAATCACGCATGGTATCATGCAAGCACAAGAAAATTTTTAACTATTCTATTAATGCTGAATTATTATCAACCTGTAAATCAAATTCTGAATCTGCACTGTATGATTACATATTTTATTGTAATATATTTCAGTTTGGTTAATTCGCTTTCTGAGTTCGATTATTTCTTAAGCCTGTCAATTATTGTGTCTGATACGTTCTATATCATCAAGAACCGATCGAATACGATCATTGGAATAATTGAATCAAGCTGGATATTGGAACAGGTCTAAGTGGATGTAGCGAGTGGGGTCAGATCGAGATATTTATTCTTTGTCCTTACCTGCTCATATATCAGCTTTATCTGTTACCCACCTCGACTTAGGAGCGAACAAATCAATTGTACAGCAGTGGCAGCCATAGATCATATAAATTCCTACAATAGAGCTTAAAACCCGACAAGACTCTGTTCTCGAAATATATTCTGAAGATATTTGGTTCAAATACCGTATTTTTTAATCCTTCGAAATTATTAGAGACGCAGTCCCGTAAATTAGCTACATCGGGTTTTTGCTCGACCTGTATGATTTTGTATGCTCATTCTTCACAGGTAATAATTTTAAGGTATCCGTCTTCAGTGTTTAGCGATCGCTACACTGCTTATAAAAATTCATCATTATACAATTTGTCATAGAGGAATCAAGGGTGAGCGAGCGTTTAGGCCTCCCGCGATTCCGACAATTGTATTAAGTCTTGTAGTGAGTCAATCAATCTGGTGTTCACTCAGCGTCCTCACACGCCATGCAAATTTTAGCCGCTACACCATTGACTCAGTACAAGATTCACTCTACATGTTGAAGCCTTCAAATACCGCGCTCCACAGTATCGATTCAT
>NW_024090198.1:0-2997 GCF_014356525.2 Nilaparvata lugens | reverse complement strand
CAATTGTATTAAGTCTTGTAGTGAGTCAATCAATCTGGTGTTCACTCAGCGTCCTCACACGCCATGCAAATTTTAGCCGCTACACCATTGACTCAGTACAAGATTCACTCTACATGTTGAAGCCTTCAAATACCGCGCTCCACAGTATCGATTCATTCTCTGCAATAAAGACACGAATTGACCCATTCCGGACTATGTGTTATCTACCTACATTTGGGAGAGGAATAGCACAAGGTTACCTTATTTTCCTCTCCCTATAATTCTGATAATGTACTTTTTGTTGAATGAATAATGAACATTGTTGAAAAACGATCTGGCAACTATAAAAGCTAGAAAAGGACAGCCTCATCTACTTTTTCGAAGGAAGACAAGATAACAAACCATTGTTAATCACACACATCCACTATGGCGTGGACCTCACCGTGCAGACAGGTGGTGTGTTGACGAGTTGCTTGACACTGTCAATTAACCCGTCAGAGTGTCAGAGTGTTATCAGCTGACTGCAACCTGTCAAAAGCTATCTCGCAGCGTACATCGTGACAGCCCTCGAACTAAGTTCTGATTTAAGTCCCGCAACTTAAAACTACCAACTTAACGACATTCCTCCACGTGGTATTGTAACTTGTCAGTACCAAGCTCTAAGAATTATTAGATTCAAATCACATCAATAATATCATATCAACATGCCATCAAGGAAAAATGTTTTTGATAGATTCTGATCTGTCATTTTTTCAGGGGTTTCAAAGGAAAATATTCTGGATGTTAGTCTACTCGAATGTGAAATGCTACTCAAATTTATCACTTTTGTTTCAAGTCTATCACTTCTGCTTTACAGGAGAGGCATGGAAATCTAGTCATGAAAATGATGAGATAACAGTCATAACATTGAAGATAAAATTGGCAGAATTTTCACCTCATGTTTGAGTATTCAAATTTGGTTTATTACACGTCACAATAAAGATTCGTAAGATGTGCTACAGGTTATTAAATTGATGATTGTTCAGTAGACGGATCTCACACACTATCGACGGATCTATAGCTTAGTAACGTAAATCAGATAGTGTGTTATTATGATAAGGAGCATAGAATAATAGGCCATATGAATAAAGTTGAGCATTTGCTTATACTTCTAAAATATGGAGCATTTGCTTCATTTTCTATGAATGAACGTGATCAAAACCTTTTGCTCATGCTCATCAAAAAAATAATTTGAGCATTTGCTCAAAAGTAAAAGCTTCTGCTCAAAATTGCATGAATAAACTAGAGTATTTGCTCAACTTTTAAGCAAATGCTTCAAAAAGGTGAGTCTAGTCTAGAGCAGCTTTTCTCCTTTTGCTCATATAGTAAAATGGCTCAAGTATTATTCGTATGAGGAAGAGGAAACTATACCAGATACGATCACAACCAATAGTGTGAGAACTATAAAACTCTTTAGATTAACCATGATATATATCACATTATCCCACAAAAGAATAAATACAAAGATACTGTTATAAAGATAGCCATCACAAAATATGAGATAGGCATTTAATAAGATGAGAGTGGACGATTATAAGAAGGCTATTGAGCTAGATAAGAAATCTGGAGATATTATAGAGATGACATTTTTTCACGCTATTATTTTTAAATTCTAAACTCAACTATCCTAAAAAGGTGAGTCTAGTCTAGAGCAGGCTTATCACCTTTTGCTCATAGTAAAATGGTCAACTAATTCGTATGAGGAAGTTGAAACTATACCAGATACGATCACAACCAATAGTTGAGAACTAACTTATTCGATCAACCATGATATATTATATCACCATTACCTATGAAAGAATAAATAATACAAAAGATAGCTAGCTACCTGTTATAAAGATAGCCATCACAAATAGGAGATAGGCATTGAGAAGATGAGATGTGGACGATATAAGAAGGCTATGATATTATAGAATATGCTGAAGAATTATAGAGATGACATTTTTACGCTATTATTTCAAAATTCTAAACTCAACTAACCTAAAACTCTATTCATAAATAGAAAACAGAGCAGACGACGCTAAACAACAGCTGGTAGCTATGGTGAAAGTGATATTTCGAGCTCCAAATTTAAGTGATTTTATCTATATTTGTGAATATTTGAAGGTGGTTTTGTTTTAACGGAAGTTTCATTATCAATCTATCTAAATTTGAAATTCTTTGTTTTATTCCGATTCATAGTTTCAGATTGAAGATTTGGTGTGAAATTGAAGTGAACATACCTCTATAATATTTGGACGATTTTGTGATAAAATCAGGAAATTGAAGAAGTCTTGGGCAATAGCCGTTTTTTCTGTTCCGACTATGTATTGTTCGCTCTATCTAATGAATAATAATTGAATAAAGAATAAATAATACAAGCGGTGCACCCTACTTGCAAATTAGCGTTTCCGTGAGCTTAAAAACAAACTAAGGCTACAAAAGCGAATCAGCTGATGAAAAATCTCTAAAATACGGGAGTATTGCTCCAGATTCAGGAGATAGAGGTAAGAGTATAAGGTGAAGCTGTCCATATAAAAATGAGCAAATGCTTTTGCTTCTACCTTTGCTAATGAGCAAAACCTAATGCTCCATGCTCTTGCTCATGAGCATTTGCTCTGGTTTTATTCATATGGGCCATTATGTTTGATGCAATTCTTCAACATATAGAAGAAGAATAAGGAACAGATATTGGTTCACAATCTAATTGAGTTCTAAATTTTGGTTTGTATATTTCTGGACTCTCAATATTCAATTCAAAGTGAAGCAACATAACCTACGTTTAGACAATACTTCTATCAAAATTCGGAAAGGGAACCGCTTTGGAGCCGCTATGAGGCATAATATATAGGCCTGTTAGTCCTTTCCCGATCATCTATTTGATTTGTGTATCATAGAATGTGAATAAATAAATAATATAGGGAAAGGATCAATAATTGAGAGATGGACTGTATATTGTATGAATCTATATAATTATATAACAGCGAAATGGCATCATGA
>NW_024090197.1:0-3026 GCF_014356525.2 Nilaparvata lugens | reverse complement strand
CTATGAGGCATAATATATAGGCCTGTTAGTTCCCGATCATCTATTTGATTTGTGTATCTAGGAATCTGAATAAATAAATAATATAGGGAAAGGATCAATAATTGAGAGATGGACTGTATATTGTATGAATCTATATAATTATATAACAGCGAAATGGCATCATGACTGACTGACTGACTTCGTATAATATAAATACTCACGCGAACCAAGTGAGAATGTATTGATGGAGAGTCTATCTTCACTTACCTGTAAAAAAGAGAAAATTGATAAATTATCTTTTCAACACAAGAAATTAGAAAAAAAATCATGCACGGTGGAAAATCTTCATCCCTCCATCTCTGTCATTCATATACTCATCAAAGATTATTTACAATCCATTAAAAGCACTTCACTTTGATAAGCTACTTTTTTACAAGAGTGAACTTGAAAATGTCACATTTCAATACTTGAAAATGACCTAAGTTATGGTCGAAACTAGTCGTTGTAATATTTTAAATAATAAAGGGTAGTAAAAGTTTTCATATTGTTCTTATTAATTTACAATGCATTGTTTACAATATTCATTATTCAAAATACTGGACACATACAGAACATGAGAATTTTGAATCGAAGTACCCTCAAATCAAATATTATTTGCCAAAGTTTCAATACGAATAGACAGAATGGACAAGGCGTTTCTACTTATTTTCCTTGTTATTACAAATAGCTCCAAATAAGAAACTGATCATTTATCATACATATGGTATCAATAAATCTGTGGTTTTTTGACAATTTCGTTGTCTTTTCATTCAATATTGTACACACCAATATCACACTAATTCCAGAATTTGGAAAAATAATCAGTTTCATAGAATTATAAAAACATTGCTCGAAGATTCTCCGCACACACTATCACACACTAATAGCAGAATATTGGTAAAATAATCCTCTTCATGATTCATGGAATTCTCAGAACCAATCACAAAGATCCATACAAAAACTGAGAGGTTAGCTCATTATTTTCATCAGTTTACAATGTACTCTACAGCCAACGATCGATACCAAATCTTCTAGATCTTATTGATCAGATTCAAGGGATTCATGACAAAGATCCATACAAAAACTGAGAGATTAGCTCATTATTGTCATCAGTTTACAATGTTCTTCAACAACCGATGATCGATACCAAATCTTCTGAAATTTGATTTATCAGATTCAATGAAGAATCCATGACAAAGATCCATACAAAAACTGAGAGATTAGCTCATTATTTGCCTCAGTTTACAATGTACTTCACAGCCGACGATCGATGCCCAATTTTCCGAAACTGCTAATAAAATATCCGTGACTAGCATCTAACTAACATGAGAGCTAACACGAGTTTCCAATTCAGCAAAAGTTTTTCTCGACGCTGATTGGCTGTTGAGAGTTGGGCTGGGAATTTATAGAAGTGCTTGCATAGACGCTTTCAAATAACGATATGTGCACCAATCACGCCATCATAGTACATTGATAGCTGCAGAGAAAGAGATATGAAGTGTTGAGAGAGAGTGAGAGGGAGAAAGAGATAAAAAGTGAGTAAGATAGAGTGAGAGAGAGGAAGAAATAGAAAGTGAGTAAGATAGAGTGAGAAAGTGTGAGAGTGAGGGGAAGGGAGAGTGAGAGAGAGACAGAGAGTGAGAGAAAAAGTGAGGAGAAAGTATAAGAGAGATTAGATGAGGAAGACAGCGAGGGGGATAGAGGGAAGAATGAGAGAGGAAGTGAGAAAGAGACAGCGACAAAGAGAGGGGGGAGAAAGAGATAAATAGATGGAGGGGTGGAGAGAGAGAGAGAGAGAGAATGTGTGAGAGAGAATGAGAGAGGAAATGGGAGAGAGACATTGATAGAGAGAGAGCAGAGATTGATTGATTGAGTACTTTATTTATGTAGATTACAATATATACTGGCTTAAAATACACTCATATACAATAGCTTACAATACAGAAAAATTATGGATGAATTTACAAAATATAAATTAAGAAAATTATTATTGAGCTGTATATAATATGAGAAAAAAGCAATTTGTAATAACTATAGATAAAATAGATAATATTGTTATGCATCTACATAGATTTGCGGAGCTTTGGACACATCAATGTCCATTCTTGGGAAAGAATATTCGAAGTATTCTTCCCACTAACTCTCTACCAAAATAAGACTCTCTCTGACAGAGGGAGAATAAGAAAGTGTGAAAGATTAAGAGAGATAATGGAAGCGAGAGAAAGTAGAATCGAGAGTGTGAGAGAGAGTTATTCGATATTTATTTGATACATTTTACTTCGCCAGGTCTTACAAGACCAATGACAAACACTGGCAATAATAAACAAAATAATAACTTTTCTTTAATAAATAAATTACTATAATTTAGTAAATAATAAAACATATTTTTGTGAAAATTCATGCTGAAAATGAGAATGATGGGTGATATTAATGAATTAATAAATCTGCAGAATATTTACAGGGAATTGTGAGAATATTAAGGCTAGGTAAGTATGTAGAATATGGAGTATTACAGATTTAAAGGAAAGCGGATTTTCGGTGGGGTTAGAGAGATAGTAGAGAAGGGTGAGTGAGAGAGAGCTCTAGGAAGAGTGTGAGAGAGAGTTGGGAAAGAAGATATATCGAAGAATGAACAGAGAGTGCTCGTTTATAATAATTTGTTTATGTATTGAACAATTTTATATATATATATATATATATATATATTATGTGTTTTTATCAGAGAGTGTAAAATGTACACTCTCTGGTTGTTACAGAGGTGATTTGTGATGAAAAATAGCCATACCATATAAAACGACTCCATATTTTCAATACCACTGGTTTAATATAACAAGAGATTTCAGTTTGATTGAAGCCTCCTCATCTATTTTGAAACACCACTCTATTGGTTGTTGTTTAATGATTCTTATGACGATACTTGGAATAATTGAGCGTGTCTTGTCTCGACCAATGACAGTAGAGCTCAGCCTCTATTGGCCGACAGCTAACGGCAATCGTAGGACTTCACT
>NW_024090196.1:0-3353 GCF_014356525.2 Nilaparvata lugens | reverse complement strand
ATTTCATAGAAGCTATGTGTTCTTCCTTGTTCGTACTTTTGTTCACATTCTTTACTGAATTAATTTATTCATTTATCATTCATAATAAACGAAAAAATGTGCGTTGAACAAAAAATTGCACCAAAGTTGACATTACTTTGAGAACAACATAGTATCTGAGCTCCATACTACACAGTGGCACACTGCATCATCTAACACCCTCGTCAGACAAAATCTCAAACAATGAGGGAGCGACACACAAAAGTTGTCACAAAAGTGAGTCAGAGGGTGGCAATCATTATTAGTTACTTTTTTAGGGGTAAGGGGTGCGTTCAGATTAGGGACGCCGGGTGCTTTTTGAAAATGGGTTTTGGGGGTGAGTGGTAAGGGAGAGATTCGCGACAATAATAACAACAAGTGGAGGTATGAGTTCATGGGTGGGGGGGTAAATCGGTTTGACAAGGGGGTAAATGAGGATCAGGGGTGAAAAAAAGGGCCAGGGGGGTGGTTGAGGGTTCAAATAGGAAGAATTGAGGGCTTGGGGGTGAGTGAGGATCAGGGGGTGATTTTTGGATCAAGGGGTGAATTGAGGATCAGGGTGGTGGTGGATAGAGGTTCCAGGGTGTAGTTTGGTACCAGGGGGGTGAAATGATGACCAGGGGGGTGAAATGAGGACCAAGGGGGTTGAATTTGGACCAGGGGGGTGAATTTTGAGGGTCCGAGGGGGTTCATAGAGGTGACTGGGAGGTGAATTGAGGACCAGGGGGTTGAATATTGAGGGTCCTGAGGAGAGAGATTGAGAACCAGAGGGATGTTGATGACCAGGGGGTGGAAAGAGGGTACAGAGAGGAAACTTTGGACCAGGGGGTGAATTGAAGATCAGGGGGGAGAATTAAGGGTCCGGGGGGATGTTTTGAAGATAAGGGGGGCTGAATAAAGGGTCTGCTGGGGGTGAACTGACGACCAGGGGGGTGGATTGACGCTAAGGAGGGGTAGGTAATGTGCCTGACCAGTGTGTAGGGGTCTTATTGTGTGTTTGCTATATCCTATATATATATATCCTATATGTATATACATATATATTATTGGTATGTTGTCCACTGCAGTTGTGCCTGGAGGTTATTGATGGTCGCTGATTCACTCTATAAACTGTGTCAGCATTCTATTGAGTGCTACCCATTGATGCTAAACCAAAACTAATTCTGACAGATTAAAGTGAATTCGAACGTTGCAACACTTGCAGCTGAGAACTCCCCTTACCCCTGAAAGGTGGGGAGGGGGTGGATTTGTTGACCCCCCCCAGCCCAGGACCTTGAACTGCATCTGTGAACATAGTAGAGAGGGTGAAATATGCCGACCTCTTTATCAGACGCCAGGCGTCCCCCATAAATCCAATAAATAGCTCCAATATGTCACACATGTTGCTCGGACTCAATCACTGTCCTATGTCCACCTATTTGCTTGCTCTTTTTTCACTAGTTTACTCTTTTTTCAATTAATTATTGTTCTTTACTCACTTGTTAGTTCACTCTGTTTTTGAATTACTACTTGATGCTCTTTCACTTTTCTACTAAATGCTCTTCATTCTATAATCATGAGAATCCAGAATTCAGAATCACATTTCTGTTAAATTCATTGCCATTGACAATGTTACAGAGTGAAAATGAGATCCAAACAAAACTTCAAGTGCACTTCATAAGAATAAATCACATTGATTAGTTTCAGGAAATGAGTTATGTTTTATTTATTATGTTTATTGAGTTTATTATTCTTCTATAGCTGGAGAAGGAAGGTAATCTTGATGGCTCGCGAAAATAAATAAACATCAAAAGGTGAGATGCCAAACATTAAATGTTAGAAACCCCTGCTGTATACGATCACACCAATGCAATTGAATTGAGAAAAATCGAGGAAAACTCCTGCAATCACTCCACATCAAAACAAATACATGAGAATCAGAAACCAAGTCAATACGGTTTTTTATAGTAGAAGATTTAAGAGATAACTCTTATATTTTACGTTTTACGGTAACACATTCCGGTTGGATTATCTATCACAGTCTTTCAGAGACTATCAATGGAAGGTTTTGATTTTTTTTTTAAGAAGAAGATTCAATAGATAACGTCTTTTGTGACCTAGACTCAATAACGGGCTTTGAAAGAAATCAATCGATCAATCAGATAGGGCACCTACAAAATCCGAATACTTGTGAAGGGTTTACAAAGGTTGATAGTGAGTAAATAGAGATCAGGTAGCCTACATTGTGAGGTCCACGTTATAATGGCAGTATTTGATTATAACATTGGTGTTGCTATCCTTGTCTATCATTCGACAAAGCAGATAGCGCTATCCTTTTCTACCTTTGCAACGTTACCAGATCGTTTTTTAACAAATTTAGAAAAATAATTGATAAAGAAGATAATATTAAATCTAAATTGAGTCAATTTATTATTAAATCATTGAAAAATATATCTTTCTCTAGAGTCAGTGATATTAGGATTTTGTGAGTGAGTTAGTGCGTGAGTCAGTAATATTGGGATTTCATAAGTATAGATTATATATATTTTCAAATATATATACAATCGATTATTTTCAACAATAATGAACAGTCAATAATGAACATCAGGTTTACTCTAATATCAGCTATCTCTATAGGAATCAGAGAAAAGGCAGAGAATCGTCTTTTAATGAAATGAAATATAGTGTTAACTTGACAATCGATTATCTTTCTTTCGATATTTCATATCGATTATCGCTCTTTCGATATTTAATATCGATTATATCGATCTTTCCATCGATTATCGATGTTTCGTATTGTCTATGGCATTCATATCACCGTAACACCCCAATATCTATAACACTGATCTCTTTATGAAGATAGTATATTGAAAAGGGATACATTTCATTCAAATTAGATCTCTATATAAAAGACGGGGACCGAGCTTCGCTCTGGAGTACAAAAGCTTACAAAATTTATTATACGAAAGAAGAAATTATTGACCGAGCGAAGTGAGGTCTAAGATTCAAGTCGACGGTTCGGCATTTCTCTTAATGTTTAAATGTTTATATGTTGCGCATTTACGGCGCAACGCGGTAATAGATTTTCATGAAATTTGAATGTTCCTTTTTTTATGCGCGTCCTACGTATAAACAAGGTATTTGGAAATTTGCATTTCAAGGATAATATACAAGAAAAAAGGAGCCTCCTTCATACGCCAATATTAGAGTAAAAATCAGACTACAGAGTTATTCCATCATAAATCAGCTGACAAGTGATTACACAGATGTGTGAGAAGCCAGTCTATGTGCTGTATTCCATATGGTCTCTAGTTTCAATCAGGTACTTGTAACATGAGAATACTGCTTGAGGTCTA
>NW_024090195.1:0-2995 GCF_014356525.2 Nilaparvata lugens | reverse complement strand
GTAGCCTACATTGTGAGGTCCACGTTATTATCCACGCAGTATTTGATTATAAATTGGTGTTGCTATCCTTGTCTATCATTCGAACAAAGCAGATAGCGCTATCCTTTTCTACCTTTGCAACGTTACCAGATCGTTTTTTAACATTACTCTAATATTGGCGAATGAAGGAGGCTCGTTTTTCCTTTTATATTATCCTTGAAATGCAAAATTTCCAAAAACCTTGTATATACGTCGACGCGCAATTAAAAAGGAACATACCTGTCAAATTTCATGAATATCTATTACCGCATTTCGCCGTAAATGTACACAACATTAAACAGCAATGCCACCGTCGACTTGAGTCTTAGACCTCCCTTCGCTCGGTCAATAATCAAGTTCAAAATCATCTATTTGCCATTAAATTGTATACAATTGATAAATGAATATTCTCAACTAACAGGTACCCTGTTCTCGCAAACGTCTATTTTAAACTTGACAAACTGAAAACTTGATGTAATGAACTCTTGAAGATTTAAAATAGGCCTATAACCATCCTCGGTTATTAATAATCTATATGCATATTTCAAGTTGATCATTTGAGTAGTTTATTTTGTATTTATTTATTTATTTATTTATTTATTTATTTACAACATATGGGAGCATACGGGTAAATCCCAAAATTGCTCCCCAATCAAAAAAAAAAAAAAAAAAAAAAAAACAACAATAATTGAAAATTGAAAGTTGAGAGAAAGAAACAAGGAAAAATAATTATATTTCGCCACACTGCACAGAAAGCACTGATTTCCAGTCCCTACTAGATCTGAAAGACATTGTTTGCAGACGACTCTCGTCTGACGTTAGAACAGGTTTCTTTCCGGCCTAGGCAGGAAAGAGTACCCTTTCCAGCCGCTAACATGGAACTAAGAAAGGTGATCAAAAAAATTTTCATTATTTGTGTTCATTATTCAATAATTAAAACATTTATAATAATATCATCTTATTGTCATTTGAAGAATAAAAAAGTATAAACTCAACCTCTTACATAATTGAACATAATCTTTTAGGTAATCTAGACAAATCAGAATAAAAAATAAAAATACTTGGACAATTTCCTGATATTCAGATCACCTCAGATTTGCTAGAGCTATCACCTTTCCTATACCTTACGTGTATAAGCCAGTTCTTTCCTTTATTATTGTACAGATTACAATATATGGCACTACCGGCAATGATGGACAATGCTAGGACGGCATAGTTGTCAGTTTTCTGTTTCCACCGCCTTCTATAGTAGATAGCTGTAATTCTAGTCACCCCGGTATATCTGATCTGATATTAATTGTAGATGCTTGTTAATAATGAGCAATTTTCCATCAAATTTATAGTGGGACTCATGTTATTGACCGAGCGAAGCGAGGTCTAAGATTTAAGTCGACGGTTTGGCATTTCTCTTAATGTTTAAATGTTTTTATGTTGCGCATTTACGACGAAACGCGGTGATAGATTTTCATGAAATTTGTTCCTTTTTTAATTGCGCGCCGACGTATATACAAGGTTTTTGGAAATTTTGCATTTCAAGGATAATATAAAAGGAAAAAGGAGCCTCCTTCATACTCCAATATTGGAGTAAAAATCAGACTATAGAATTATTCATCATAAATCAGCTGACAAGTTTTACACAGATGTGTGGAGAAGCCAGTCTTTGCTGTATTTCCATAAGGTCTATAGTTTTCAATCAGGTACTTGTGAATGAGAATACTGCGTGAGGTTCTACTGTTCACAGAACTACTAGTATAGAATACAATACATGGCACTACCGGCAATGATAGGAAATGATGGCACGGCAGAGTTGTCAGTTTTCTGTTGCCACTGCCTTCTATAGTAGATAGCTGTGATTCAAGTCACCCCGGTATATCTGATCTAATATTAACTTTTGATGCTTGTTAACTAGTAGTTCTGTGAACAGTAACCTCACGCAGTATTCTCATCCACAAGTACCTGATTGAAACTATAGACCTTATCGATACAGCAATAGACTGGCTTCTCCACACATCTGTGTAATCACTTGTCAGCTGATTCATGATGAATAATTCTATAGTCTGATTTTTACTCTAATATTGGCGTATGAAGGAGGCTCCTTTTTCCTTTTATACTAGTAGTTCTGTGAACAGTAGACCTCACGCAGTATTCTCATTCACAAGTACCTGATTGAAACTATAGACATTATCGAAATACAGCAATAGACTGGCTTCTCCAC
This sequence comes from Nilaparvata lugens, assembly GCF_014356525.2. NCBI lineage: Eukaryota > Metazoa > Arthropoda > Insecta > Hemiptera > Delphacidae > Nilaparvata > Nilaparvata lugens. Next base: position 762 of record NW_024090195.1, on the reverse strand, counting down.
ACATCTGTGTAATCACTTGTCAGCTGATTCATGATGAATAATTCTATAGTCTGATTTTTACTCTAATATTGGCGTATGAAGGAGGCTCCTTTTTCCTTTTTATACTAGTAGTTCTGTGAACAGTAGACCTCACGCAGTATTCTCATCCACAAGTACCTGATTGAAACTTTAGACCTTAAGGAAATACAGCAATAGACTGGCTTCTCCACACATCTGTGGTGTAATCACTTGTCAGCTGATTTATGATGAATAATTCTATAGTCTGATTTTTACTCTAATATTGGCGAATGAAGGAGGCTCGTTTTTCCTTTCATATTATCCTTGAAATGCAAAATTTCCAAAAACCTTGTATATACGTCGACGCGCAATTAAAAAAGGAACATACCTGTCAAATTTCATGAAAATCTATTACCGCGTTTCGCCGTAAATGCGCAACATATAAATATATAAACATTCAAATATTAAGAGAAATGCCAAACCGTCGAATTGAATCTTAGACCTCACTTCGTTCGGTCAAAATAATGAGCAATTTTCTATCAAATATATAGTGGGACTCACGTTATAGTTATAATCATAAGACGGCATTTTATGGACACTTGTCTATTTTCACTCCCCCTATAAAACTTGGATTTTTTACCTTCTAAGAGCAGTCGTTTTATTTATTTTATATTCTAATTTTTACAAGAAACATTGAAATACGTGCTTGGATTTTATATTCCAAATACATTGGATATGATTGGTCTTCGAAGTTTCAGCAAAAAT
>NW_024090194.1:0-2990 GCF_014356525.2 Nilaparvata lugens | reverse complement strand
TCTAAGAGCAGTCGTTTTATTTATTTTATATTCTAATTTTTACAAGAAACATTGAAATACGTGCTTGGATTTTATATTCCAAATACATTGGATATGATTGGTCTTCGAAGTTTCAGCAAAAATGGAGAAACACTCAATTTGTACACTGAGATTTTTTCAGGTAGATGGTCGAACAATGGAAAAACTCTTCACCTCAACTTTTGCTTATTTGACGTTGCATGAAAAATATCTTTCTTGTTCATTTTTTTCTTCTTCTATCCAGTCATTTCACAAGGATTGAGATTGAACATTTTGTTCGTTATAGTCGCGCTTCGCGCTCCGGCTGGGAGGCGGGCTTCGCGCGCCCAATCCTTTATATCTACTGACTGACTGACTGACTCACTCACTCGCAGAACTAAAAATCTACCGGACCAAAAACGTTCAAATTTGGCAGTTATGTTCAGTTGCCCTTTAGAGGCACATAAGAAATCTTCGGCAATATTTTAACACTAAGGTGGTTTTAAAGGGTTTAAAGTTCGTCTTTTAGCATGTATATTCTTATTTTCTTAATTATAATTGAAAAATGTCCATACCATATGTTAATAGAAACTATAATCTAGAGAGTACCTCTTCAAAACAGTTGTTTACTGGTAACTAAATTAATTATAATTGAAAAATGTCCATACCATATGTTAATAAGAACTATAATCTAGAGAGAGTACCTCTTCAAAACAGTTGTTAACTGGTAACTAAATTAATAATTTTGTCAGGTTGGCATTAAATTGAGTTGACTTTGTTAGGTTGGCACCAAGTGAGATTGGAATGCATTTATCGCGGAAAAATTGATGGGCACTGCTACTTCAATCAGAGCATTCCTGGGATATATATGACTAGCAGTAAGGCTCGCTTCGCTCGCCATATCCGTTCAGTCTGGATCTCCGACTGGATCGTCCTAACATATGATAAAATGCTCAAATGAAAAATGCAGGCCAGCGAAGCGAGCCTGCTGATCTAATTCTTGGACGACCAGTAGGGGGTCCAAGGGGCGGAGCCCCCTGGCTTGACGGATATGGCGAGCGAAGCGAGCTTGACAGCTAGTGACTGTATAGGGTTGGAAAGCAGCCTCCGCGCTTCGCGTTCCGGCTGGGTGGCAGGCTTCGCCCGCTTAATCGTTTTTTATGAATGTATAGTGTTGGGTAGCCGCTTCCGCGCTTCGCGTATTGGCAGGGAGGCGAGCTTCGCCCGCCCAATCGCCTCCTATGACTATCTTTTTGGAAACTATCGGCCGACGTGGAAAATCAAAGTGTGAATCCAGCCTTTGGAACACTGCCTGGGAACCTGGTCTGAAACCTAAAGAAGATTTAGAGAATCAAGATGATGAAGAAGAAGAAGAAGAAGGAAGAAAAGAAGGAGATACTGGGGAAAAAGAAAATGTGCGAATGCAGAAGAAGAAGAAGAGCTAGGAGATTGATTGATTGATTGAGTACTTCATTAATGTAGATTACAAATATACTGCTTATACACTTATATACAATAGCTTACAATACAGCAAAAATTATAGATGATTCACATAATATAGACTAGGAAATAATATTGAACTGTATATGATATGAAACAAGCAATTGTAATAACTATAGATAATATGTAATGCATCTACATAATATGGCGGAGAGAGAGAGAGAATGATAGAGCGATACTGAAGATAGATGATAGTGGGAGATCCGAATAGGAGGTAATGTGTGTGAGAGAGAGAGAGAGTGGAGAGAAAGATATATTGATTGATTGAGTACTTTATTCATGTGGATTACAATATATACTGGCTTATACACTTATATAGAATAGCTTACAGTACAGCAACATTATAGATGAATTTACATAATATAGATAGGAAAATAATTATTGAACTGTATGTGATATGAAACAAGCAATTTGTAATAACTATAGATAATATTGTAATGCATCTACATAATATGGCGGAGAGAGAGAGAGAATGATAGAGCGATAGTGAAAGATAGAATGATAGTGGGAGATCCGAATAGGAGGTAATTGTGTGTGAGAGAGAGAGAGAGAATGGAGAGAAAGATATATTGATTGATTAGTACTTTTTCATGGATTACCATATATACTGGCTATACACTTATATACAATAGCTTACAATACAGCAACATATAGATGAATTTACATAATATAGACTAGGAAAATAATTATTGAACTGTATATGATATGAAACAAGCAATTTGTAATAACTATAGATAATATTGTAATGCATCTACATAATATGGCGGAGGGGAGAGAGAGAGAGAGAGGATGATAGAGCGATAGTGAAAGATAGAAGGTAGTGGGAGATCCGAATAGGAGGAATTGTGTGGGTGAGAGAGAGAGAGAGTGGAGAGAAAGATATATTGATTGATTGAGTACTTTATTCATGTGTATTACAATATATACTGGCTTATACACTTATATACAATAGCTTACAATACAGCAACATTATAGATGAATTCACATAATATAGACGATGAAGATAAGATGATGAAGAAGAAGAAGAAGAAGGAAGAAAGAAGGAGATACTGAGGAAAAAGAAAATGTGCGAATGCAGAAGAAGAAGAAGAGCTAGGAGATGATTGATTGATTGAGTACTTATGTATGTAGATTACAATATATACTGGCTTATACACTATATACAATAGCTTACAATACAGCAACATTATAGATGAATTTACATAATATAGACTAGGAAAATAATTATTGAACTGTATATGATATGAAAAAGCAATTTGTAAAAACTATAGATAATATTGTAATGCATACTAATATGGGGAGGAGAGAGAGAGAATGATAGAGCGATAGTGAAAGATAGAATGATAGTGGGAGATCCGATAGGAGGTAATTGTGTGAGAGATTGAATTGAATTGAATTGAATCGCTGCCTTTATTAAAACCTAGGAGGGCGAAGTTAGGGCGCAGCCGGCCCTCTCTACACTTAACCCTCCATACAATTCTAAGTTACAACTA
>NW_024090193.1:0-2849 GCF_014356525.2 Nilaparvata lugens | reverse complement strand
GAAGACGACGGAGAAAGAGAGAAGAAGAAGACAAGCCAAGGGAAGACGAGGAATGATGAAAGAGGAAGTAGGAGAAGAAGAAGAAATAGGAAAATGAGCGAAAGAGGAAGGAATATGAATATGAAAGAGTAGGAGAAGACAAATGAAAAGAAGATGGAAGGAAATATAAAAAGATAAAGAAAGAAGTAGAAGAAGAAGAAGAAGAAGAATAAGAATAAGAAGGAGTACAGGTGAAGAAGAAGAAAATAACCAGGCACAAGTCTATGACATATGTTGACAACAACTACAGCATACAGCTGTCAGTAGACATAACATATCAAATTAATCGTAATGATCATGAACGTAATTTAGAGGAATAAGTCAATATCAAGACATCTTTGAAATTACTGTATAATAATTGATAAAGATCTCAAGACATCATTACAACCACAAATTGAGTCGAAAATGATTACGTCACATCTGTCAGAAAAATGATTCAATCTTTCATTTAGTCTGGCATGATATTATTACAATGACTATTGTGTATACATTTATACCTATATACTCTACTTATGTATATACTTATATGCTATTATTACAATGACTTATATATATATATATAATTTACACCACTATATTATTTAGAAATATATATGTAATATGTAGACTATATATATTATTACAATGAGTATTGTGTATCAATTTATATACATATATTACAATATCTATTGTATGGACATACATACATATATATTATTTCAACGACAATTGTATATGAATATATGTGATTTGATGTACAGATATAATTACAATGGGTATTGTATTGGTAAATCACTTTTAAAAATGTTTGTACAATTACATTATTGAGACATATGAACGTCTATATACTCATTAGTATCATTATATGCTTTGAATAGCAATAGTAATTGGTTTGACTTGCAATCTGTGAATTAGAGAGTGAGAGAGGGTGAGAGGCTGATTGGGATAGAGGGAGAGAGAGTGAGAGGTAGTGAGAATATGAGTAAGGGGTGAGGGAGAAACAGTAAGATAGAGAGTGAGCCATTGAGAGAGAGAAAGATTGTGAGTGAGAGAAAAAGTGTGACAGTGAGAGTGGTTTTGATTGAGTACTTTATTTATGTAGATTAAAATATATACTGGCTTATACACTTATATACAATAGCTTACAATAAAGCAAAATATAGATGAATTCACATAATATAGACTAAGAAAATAATTATTGAACTGTATATATGATATGAAAAAGCAATATTTGTAATATAATAACTATAGATAATATATTGTATGCATCTACATAAATGGCGGAGCTTTGGACATATCAATGTCCATTCTTCGGAAAGAATATTAAAATATCCTCCCCACTAACTCTCTACCAAAACGTTAATTTCGTTATTTAAACTAAGGATTTATTTATTAGTGGAATACTATATAGTGGAAGAGAGAGAGAGAGAGAGGATAAGATTGGATTAGAGTTCTTTTTTATGTATGTTACATTATAAACTGGCTTATACATCAATTCACATTGAATGACAGTATTGTTAATTATTCAACGAATTTGCAAAGTAGCAAAATATGAGAAAATAATCATTGAGAATAAAGATTGAATGCGCATTGAATTGGTATAATATAAAATTGTGATGTAACTACATGAATCGGCCGTGTTTCAACAAATAACTGTCGATTCTGAAAAGGATTTAGAATATAATATTCTTCCCATCAACACACGAATGGGAGATTGATGATTGATTGATTGATACTTATTTATGTAGATTACAATATATACTGGCTTATACACTTATATACAATAGCTTACAATACAGCAAAGTTATAGATGAATTTACATAATATAGACTAAGAAAATAATATTATTGAACTGTATATGATATGAAAAAGCAATTTGTAATATAATAACTATAGATAATAATTATATTGTAATGCATCTACATAAATTGGCGGAGCTTTGGACATATCAATGTCCATTCTTCGGAAAGAATATTAAAATATCCTCCCCACTAACTCTCTAACAAAGAGAGAGTGAGAGAGAAACAAAGAAAGCGAGAGTGAGAGAGAGTAGGGAGAGAGAGAGTTGGAAGATAGGGGAGAGAGACAGTGTTTGTGAAAGAGAGGAGAGAGGGTGAAAGACGGATGAAGACGGTGAAGGAAGAACACGAGGGGAAGTTGCAAATGAATAAAACAAGGGAAAAAAGGAAATCGGGAGAAGAAGAGAGAAGAATAAACATGAGGTGATGAAGGAGGGGAGGAGAATATAAAGGTAAAGGAGAAAAGGGAAGAGACAGAGAAGAGAAGATGAGAACAAAGAAAACGGAAGGAGAAGGCGACTAATAATAAATGAACATAAGATCGAAAAAAGAATGGTGAAGATGAAGTAATAGAAGTAGAAGAAGAAGGTGGAGGATAGAGGGAGATGTTGAAGAGGAAGAAGAATGAGGAGGAGAAGAAGAAGAAGAGAGAAGAAGAAGAAGAAAAAGAAGAAGAGAAGAAGAAGAAGAAGAAGAAGAGAAGAAGAAGAAAAAGAAAATGAAAGAAGAAGTAGAAGATGGTTGATTAGAAAAAGAAAGAAGAAGAAGGAGGAGAAGAAGAAAAAGAAGAAGAAGAAGGAGAGGTAGTGGAAGACTAAGAAGAGAAAAAGATGATTGAGTGATAGAGTAGGAGAGAGAGACAGAATGATACAAGCTAGAGGAGATATGTAAACATGTATTTCGATTCTAATAGGCATAACCTTTTTCTAAAGGTCAACCAACATTTTAATTTCTTATTCAGTGCTAAATACCAATCTCATTTTTTTAAGTAGCATAATTAAATTGCCATTACATATCAAATTAGTTATCCGA
>NW_024090192.1:0-2605 GCF_014356525.2 Nilaparvata lugens | reverse complement strand
GGAGAAGGATGAGGAGGGGTGTTAATAATGGGCGAGGTGACCCACTTTTAGCAAAGGTTAATCACTCTATGATGGTCAGCGTCACCCCATTTTAATGGGGTGGTTGACATCCAAACACTGGGTGAAATATTATGGGCTAGCGTAAAGTGATAGTGGCCACATATTCAGTAGTGTATTCACTCAGAATTCCACAGTTTTCTAATTGATTCGAACACTTTTTCGACGATCGAATATTAATGAATATTAGCTTAATCTTCTACAATTTACTAGAATGATCTAGATAGTGTTTCGAATCATTATTGTACGTACGTACGTACACAGTTACATCGTCTATTATTGTAAACATACATAAAGAATTCCATCTAATCTAATTTAATCAAGCTGTGTACAGACTCTGCATCACAAACACGTACGTTCGTTTTTCATCAGCTGATTTCCAGCTGATTGAATTCGTAAAATAACAGTTAGATACAGATTATAATAATCATAGCATCATTATTTGATGAAAGCGCAAAGTCTGTACGCAACTCTCCAACTATAGATGATGAAAATCATTATTCAAATCTTTATTAGAAAATGCAATCATCATCCTAATTCCTCTACTGTTCTTACTTTTCTTGCCCTATTACCATAGGTAAGGAAAGTATTGCTTTCCGAAAAAAATCAAGGTACCCTATTTCTGAATTCTATACGTTTCAAGGTCCCCTGAGTCCAAAAACTGTTTTTGGGTATTGGTCTGTGTGTGTGTGTGTGTTGTGGTGTGTGTGTGTGGGTGTGTGTGTGGTGTGTGTGTGTGTGTGTGTGTGTGTGTGTGTGTGTGTGTGTGTGTGTGTGTGGGTGTGTGTGTGGTGTGTGGGGTGTGTGTGTGTGTGTGTGTGTGTGTGTGTGTGTGTGTGTGTGTGTGTGTGTGTGTGTGTGTGGGTGTGTGTGTGTGTGTGTGTGTGTGTGTGTGTGTGTGTGTGTGTGTGTGTGTGTGTGTGTGTGGGTGTGAGTGTGTGTGTGTATGTGCGTCTGTGTACACGATATCTCATCTCCTAATCAACGGAATGACTTGAAATTTGGAACTTAAGGTCCTATCACTATAAGGATCCGACACGATCAAATGCGATTCAAGATGGCGGCTAAAATGGCAAATATGTTGTCAAAAACAGGCTTTTTCGTGATTTTCTCGAAAACGGCTCCAACGATTTTGATTTTTGATCAAATTCATACCTAAAATAGTCATCGATAAGCTCTTCAACTGCCACAAGTCTCATATCTGTAAAAATTTCAGGAGCTCCGCCCCATCAATGCAGATAGATTCCCAATTATCAGGCTTCAGATACAATTGAAACAAAAAAAAATCACGTGGAGTAGATTGAGCATGAAAATCTCTACAATTAATGTTCAGTAACATTTTCACCTAAAATTGAAAATAAGCTTTAAATTCGAGAAAATGTGATTATTCAATTGCAATTATTGTTGATTCTATTAAATCATTCACTATGAGAGACAGCAGACCTCATGTGTGTCTCCAGCGTTATTTCCCTGTCACCAGCTGGCTCAAATATTTGAATAGTAGACTTGAGATGCGCGGAACACTAGCGTCAGGTGATCAATTTTCATAACGGCAAGGAAAGTCGTGTGAGTGCGCCACCCAGATTTTTACGTTAGCTTCCAATTAAAATGTGTTCGCGATCGTTTGGCAAAGCGGATAACAACTTTATATTTTTCTATAGTGTGGTCCCGTTGTAATGGCAGTGGAGATAGATAGGAGTACAACGTTGTCCATCCTTTGTATTATCGATGCCTTCTATAGACGGTAGCTGATACATGTTCATTGATGTAATATCAATTTAGTTAATATCAATAATATCAATAATATAATATCAATTTAACAACAAAATATCAATGTATCGGTTCATTTAGTTTAGAATAATCAGTTATATTTTATTAAGCAAGAAATTATAGTTTTCAATAATTAAATAATGAATTTTCATAAAATTAAGAGGAATATCATGATAATCAATTATTAATTCTACATTGTTAAAAGACGATCTGGCAACAGAGCAGAGCGAGAAAGAGATAGCGCTATTCGCCTTGTTGAATGATAGACAAGGATAGCAATACCATTGCTAATCAAACTCTGCCATTATAACGTGGACCTCACTGTAGCTTCCAACAGCTGGCAAATTGTTGATGGGCTATGAAGAAATATGATACAGCACAGTCTCAATCTCAAACATGAAAGTTCATCATTCAATCATTAAAAGATATGTTTTCTTGAATTTATGATATTTCATTCATAATAGTTCATATATTACAAGAGATGACTTGAATCACAGCTATCTACTCTAGAAGGCGGTGGAAAACTAAACGTGGCAACTATGCCGTGTTATCATCTCCACTGACCTTTAAATATGTGAATATGGTCGAACATGTATTGGTCTCCAATTCCTAAAATCTAGGCTGTCAGAGAAAATCATAGATGAGATAAATCCGATCCCAGATTCTCATTCGTTCAAGATATTTTTGATGAAAACTTTTCTACAATTCTGTGTTTCCATATTTTCCATCTCCTGAATCATCAAATCTCAGATTTTGCGTATTTTCATGAAAATTCCTA
>NW_024090191.1:0-4323 GCF_014356525.2 Nilaparvata lugens | reverse complement strand
TTAGCAAGAGAAACTTTTTTTTCGTTTATTTCTCTTTCTTTAGAAACATTTTACTTCAGGAAGTCCAAAACAGTAACTAGATGCTGTTAGTGTAGAATAGTAATAGTATATTAACAGATATGTAGCAACATAGTAAATTGAATTCATAGTATATCTATTTGTAATTGATGATGTGTTTGCTTTTTGAAGTGTGAATAAATTGTTATTTTGATGAGTGATAGTAGCTTAACCTAGATTTTGATTTGAACTGTAGTATAAATTTGAAAAGGGAGAATTTTGGGCATAAGCCTGTTGTGCCTCCTCGTATAACTGTGGAAATAATTGTATGAGTGAAGGAATGAATGAATAAATATCAACTATAAACTCAATCTTTCGTTACAAATTTTCTATGCTTTTACACTTCAGAGCAAAGCTCGTCCCCCGATATTCATTGACCGAGCGAAGTGAGGTCTAAGATTCAAGTCGACGGTTTGGCATTTCTCTTAATGTTTAAATGTTTGAATGTTTAAATGTTTAAATGTTTATATGTTTTTATGTTTTTATGTTGCGCATTTACGGCGAAACGCGGTAATAGATTTTCATGAAATTTGACAGGTATGTTCTTTTTTAATTGCGCGTCGCGTGTATACAAGGTTTTTGGAAATTTTTGCATTTCAAGGATAATATAAAGGGAAAAGGAGCCTCCATCATATACGCCATATTAGAGTAAAAATCAGACTATAGAATTATTCATCATAAATCAGCTGACAAGTGATTACACAGATGTGTGGAGAAGCCGTCCATTGCTGTATTTCTATAAGGTCTATAGTTTCAATCAGGTAATTGTGTTACTGCGTGAGGTCTCTGTTCACAGAACTACTAGTATACAGTATTATATCACATCAAAATTCGGGAGAAAGCCTAAGGCTAGCTACACATACATCGATTTTGTTCGTACGATATCTTGCTGTCTTTATAGAATCTATTGCATTACCATATGATTCAAACAGATTGGTGAAGTTTCGTTTAACTTATAGAATTCATAGGACGGCAAATGTTTGGACTGAAATTTGACCTGGATTCAAGTGTATGGACACAGCCCTATTTTTTGAACTATTTATAGTGTATAATCAAAATTCGGGGAAGGAACAGTTTGGGCTGTGCCTGTTAAGCTGGGTTTACACGAATCCATTGATCCTTGTAGATTCTATTCGATTGTACGGACTTGACAAACACATTTATGTTATCATGTGGATGATAAGTTTTGTTCAATCCAATAGAATCTATAAGGATTCAATTATAAACATTTTTTATCAACTTTGGTGTAAACGCAGCTGTAGTCCTTCCCTAATAATTTAAAAGAATTGTTTTCTGTTTATCAAAAAAAATCTATATAATATATAAAAGCGAAATGGCACTCACTCACTCACTGACTGACTGACTGACGACTCACTCACTCAATCGCAGAACTAACATCTACTTGACCAAAACGTTCAAATTTGGTAGATATGTTCAGTTGGCTCTTTAGAGCGAACTAAGAAATCTTTTGGCAATATTTCAACTCTAAGGTGGTTTTTTAGGGCTAAAGTTCGTCTTTCAGCATGTATATTCTGCTTATTCTCTTAATTAAATTGAAAAAATGTCCATACTATATGTTAATATAGAACTATAATCTAGAGAGAGTACCTCTTCGAAACAGTTGTTAACTGGTAACTAAATTGATAATTTTGTCATGTTGACTTTGTTAGGTTGCACCAAGTTGAAGATTGAAATGAATTTATCGAGGAAAAATTGATTGGGCACGCTACTTCAATCAGAGCTATTCCTGGGAATAGCCGTCAGGATCGCTTCGCTCGCCATATCCGTTGAGCCAGTCGTTTAGTCTGGACCCCCGACTGGATCGTACAACATATGATAAAAATGCCCAAATGAAAAATGAAGGCGAGCGAAGCTAGACGGATATGGCGGCGAAGCGATTTTAATATATATAAACGATGCTTTTATGCTTCTATGCTTCTGTACTCCGGAGCGAAGCTCGGTGTCCCGATATTTATATTTTACGTGAAAAACAAAATTCTCTCAAATCATACCACATTCTCCGATAAAGCAAGCCTCGCAATTGCCTACATAACATGATGATTGCTGTGATTAGCTCTATCAATATCACAATCCTTCCAACCATATTCACCTCTTCAAAACCTTCTCCTCCTCATCCCACACCTCCTCCTCCTCCTCCTCATCCTCCTCATCAAGTATTTGCTACCAGTTATGTCGCCCTCCTCTTTGTCTAATAGTAATATCCTGCAAGTAATAAGCAAAGTCAGTAGCCGTCTATCCAAGCACCTAATAATCAAAACTCATGTAGCAACATAGTAAATTGAATTCATAGTATATCTATTTGTAATTGATGATGTGTTTGCTTTTTGAAGTGTGAATAAATTGTTATTTTGATGAGTGATAGTAGCTTAACCTAGATTTTGATTTGAACTGTAGTATAAATTTGAAAAGGGAGAATTTTGGGCATAAGCCTGTTGTGCCTCCTCGTATAACTGTGGAAATAATTGTATGAGTGAAGGAATGAATGAATAAATATCAACTATAAACTCAATCTTTCGTTACAAATTTTCTATGCTTTTACACTTCAGAGCAAAGCTCGTCCCCCGATATTCATTGACCGAGCGAAGTGAGGTCCAAGATTCAAGTCGACGGTTTGGCATTTCTCTTAATGTTTAATAGTTTGAATGTTTGAATGTTTAAATGTTCATATGTTTATATGTTTTTATGTTGCGCATTTACGGCGAAATGCGGTAATAGATTTTCATGAAATTTGACAGGTATGTTCTTTTTTAATTGCGCGTCGACGTGTATACAAGGTTTTTGGAAATTTTGCATTTCAAGGATAATATAAAGGGAAAAGGAGCCTCCATCATATACGCCATATTAGAGTAAAAATCAGACTATAGAATTATTCATCATAAATCAGCTGACAAGTGATTACACAGATGTGTGGAGAAGCCAGTCCATTGCTGTATTTCTATAAGGTCTATAGTTTCAATCAGGTAATTGTGGTCTACTGCGTGAGGTCTACTGTTCACAGAACTACTAGTATACAGTATTATATCACATCAAAATCGGGAGAAAGCCTAAGGCTAGCTACACATACATCGATTTTGTTCGTACGATATCTTGCTGTCTTTATAGAATCTATTGCATTAAACATATGATTCAAACAGATTGGTGAAGTTTCGTTTAATCTTATAGAATTCATAGGACGGCAAATGTTTGGACTGGAAATTTGACCTGGATTCAAGTGTATGGAACACAGCCTATTTTTTGAACTATTTATAGTGTATAATCAAAATTCGGGGAAGGAACAGTTTGGGCTGTGCCTGTTAAGCTGGGTTACACGAATCCATTGATCCTTGTAGATTCTATTCGATTGTACGGAACTTGACAAACACATTTATGTTATCATGTGGATGATAAGTTTTGTTCAATCCAATAGAATCTATAAGGATTCAATTATAAACATTTTTTATCAACTTTGGTGTAAACGCAGCTGTAGTCCTTCCCTAATATTTAAAAGAATTGTGTTCTGTTTATCAAAAAAAATCTATATAATATATAAAAGCGAAATGGCACTCACTCACTCACTGACTGACTGACGACTGACTCCCTCACTCACTCGCAGAACTTAACATCTACTTGACCAAAACGTTCAAATTTGGTAGATATGTTCAGTTGCTCTTTAGAGGCGAACTAAGAAATCTTTTGGCAATATTTCAACTCTAAGGGTGGTTTTAAGCATAAAGTTCGTCTTTCAGCATGTATATTCTGCTTATTCTCTAATTATAATTGAAAAAATGTCCATACTATATGTAATATAGAACTATAATCTAGAGAGAGTACCTCTTCGAACAGTTGTTAACTGGTAACTAAATTGATAATTTTGTCATGTTGACTTTGTTAGGTTGGCACCAAGTTGAAGATTGAAATGAATTTATCGAGGAAAAATTGATTGGGCACTACTACTTCAATCAGAGCTATTCCTGGGAATAGCCGTCAGGATCGCTTCGCTCGCCATATCCGTTGAGCCAGTCGTTTAGTCTGGACCCCCGACTGGATCGTACCAACATATGATAAAAATGCCCAAATGAAAAATGAAGGCGAGCGAAGCTAGACGGATATGGCGAGCGAAGCGATTTTATATATATAAACGATGCTTTTATGCTTCTATGCTTCGTACTCCGGAGCGAGCTCGGTGCCCGATATTTATATTTTACGTGAAAAACAAAAGTCTTCTCAAATCATACCACATTTCCGATAATAAGCAAGCCTCGCAAT
>NW_024090190.1:0-3204 GCF_014356525.2 Nilaparvata lugens | reverse complement strand
CCGCCTATTAACTGCCGTTTTACTATTGGTGCATGCAAATTTTATTAGGTATTCATGCGCCTGGTAACTCTTATTTCCTGAATACATTAATTATTTTTATTTGGTTTTTTATTTATGCTCTTTGCATGCTAGTTAATATTCTATATATAATATTATTCCATGCTACCTAATAATTAGCCACGTGGACGGGTGTTTTTTCACATTGCACACCATCCGAATGCAATAAAGCTCTGCCAAGGGTTTTGGTCAGATTCTACGTTCTTCGGTTTGATCGATCTCTAGGTCACCGATCCGTGAATACATCTACATAACCTCAATCTTCAAATATTTTATATAAATCTATTTATGAGTAATAAACTTCCTTCAAATCCTTTTTAGGTTCTTGTACCATTTAGCCAGAACAAGCTGATGCTATCTAATCTTGTTATTATCTGCTTGGCGATATTAGCCAATTACTTTATTTTTAGACCTATTACTATTTCTGTTAGGGCTTTTTATCTACCCAGATTTAATATGTTACATGATCAATAACTTAACGGGAGATATCAAGGATGGCTTGGGGTGGTGTGGAAAGTTGAGGGTAATTTGGTGGCACACTTTATTGCCTGTAATCGATTTGGTTTTTCACAAGTTTTCTCTACGATTTCGCAGTTTCTCACCATTTAGAAACTGAATTCCGTCAATGTTTTATCTCTTGAAGTGTGTTGATTTTCTCTTGGTCTTGCAAACGTTAGAATAACTTAATTCATCCCCTCAAGTAGAAAAATTAAGTAAAGATTGTTAGGGGTTCACAATGTTGTTTTAGCCAGCTAAAGTGCTATTTGATAACTCTGGTTTGTGAACGCCCCATCTATACCATCTGCTATAAGCTAACTGTAGTAGCGATCCAAGCGGATAATTTGTGTAACTCAAAGTTAGTTTGGAAAAGTAAGATTATAAACATAATGGCTGCCGTTTCAACAGAGATAGATAGAGTTAGCGGACTCAAACCTGCGCTATCTGCTATCTCGTCTGTTAATTTTTTTCTAACGTACCACTATAGCATTGAGTTAACACAGACTTAGCAAATAGCTGGAGATAGCGAATAGCTCGACTTAGCCAGCTAACTCCAACATTGTGAATACCCCTTATATGTTTTTTTATTCACATAATACAGAAACTTCAATACATTCTGAATGAAAAATACAAAAAAATGAATACAATTAACAGGGTTGGAAAACATAGCCAAACTTAAATAATATGCTCGAAATGCCGTCCATCTGCTAACAAATCTCTACCTAATTTTTCTCCACTCAAGTAAAAATAAATAACTGTTCTAACACCGATTGATACAAAGTCGGCCAACTATTTTAACAAAGATTGTTACAAAGTCGGCCAACTATTTTAATAAAGATGATACAAGTCGGCCAACTTTTAACAAAGCTTGATGCAAAGTCGGCCAACTATTTTAACAAAGATTGATACAAATAGGCCAACATTTTAACAAAGCTTGATGCAAAGTCGGCCAACTATTTTAACAAAGATTGATACAAAGTCGGCCAACTATTTAACGAAGATTGATACAAAGTTTGCCAATTTTTATACAAAGTGGGAGTTGTTTACCCTCGTATCCGAGCGGGTTGCCTAGCAACGGATGTGCACTAGTGTGACAAAGAAGAGAGGTCCCCAGAAGAGGACGTAGGCGGCTGTTATGACAAGGAACATCTTGACACGTTGAACGCCCTCTCTCTCCATCCTACGCAGAAGTTGCGCATTCTGCGATGCTCTTCCACGGCTCCCACCCTCCTGGCTGTAAAACATTGAGAAAAAATTATTTATTTGTAGATACAATTACAAATCATATGAATATGATCGGGAAAGGATAACAGGGATAGCCCAAACTATTATGTTCCAAATTGATGAATAATACATGACCAAAAAAATAAGTTATGTTTTTACTGTGGAAAGTTGAAGTTCCATTCTCGTCAAAAATATATATGAGCTGATAATTTCAATGAGAATGATTAAACACTAAATTATAGTCAAATATTACACTTGATATCACTCAGTAACTTATTTAGTTCAGTCCGGGTCATGAGCTTTATATATTGGGCCACTAGACTACAACAGAACTATACTACCCGTTCGAAAACATCGAACATTTTTGAAAGTTATCTTTCCATGAGCAACAGTTACTTTTCTGTATCTTCTCAAAAGCAACGTGTTGCATCCGAAAAGATACACAAGGAGGTTTAATGTATCTTTCCATAGGCAACAGATGCTCATTTGTATCTTTTCAAAAGCAACTTGTTGCATCCGAAAAGATACACAAGGAGATTTAATGTATATTTCCATAAGCAGCAGATGCTCTTTTGTATCATATCAAAAGCAACGTGTTGAATAGATACACATGGAGCTTTAATATATCTTTCCATAAGCAACATATGTTCTTTTGTAAGCTCTCAAAATCAACGTGTTTCATCCGAAAAGATACACATGGAGCTTCAATGTATCTTTCATTAAGCAACAGATGCTCTTTTGTATCTTCTCAAAAGCAACGTGTTTCTGAAAAGATACACAAGAAGCTTTTTGGAGTTACGTCCTTCTAGCACAACACAGTCTATCAGCTGACATTCGTTCAATAAGCCTTTCCATTGTTGGTGACTCACTCTCTCACTCTCTCTCATTCATGAAGAATCTCTGTGTGTTTAGGGTGCTTCATTCAAGTAATGTTATAATAACTCCTCAATCCAAGTTATACATAATTTAGTGATATTAAGTGCAAAATTTGACTATAATTAGGTATTTTAATCATTCTAATTCAAAATTTCTAGCTAATATATATATTCTTGGACAGAACTTTGAACTCTAAATTTCCTCAGTAAGAACAAACCTACTTTTTTTCGGACATTTCATTATTTATCAAAATTTGGGAACAGAATAGTTTTGGGCTATGCCTGTTGTTCGATCCGATCATATCATATGATCTGTAATTATATCAACGAATAAATAAATAAATAATTCAATCTTGGACTAATATTTGAATCTATCGAAATCTTATGGAATTTTGGCACATCCCTTCGAAACAATTTTCATTTATCTGATAACCTTCCACATTCATCTGGGAACATTTCACAAGGTATTAATATAAATTATTCCAGGTGTTGATTAATGTTCCCAGCATCTTATCACAAGCATCTTACTCGCAGCTTATAGTATGCATTC
>NW_024090189.1:0-3131 GCF_014356525.2 Nilaparvata lugens | reverse complement strand
TTAATCATTATTTTGCATCTATGGCAATCACATAAGTAATTAACACAAAAAATATTATCTCATTACTGCCCTCTCTAAGTCATAACCTCTGTTATTCCTTCTTTAGGCAATAATGGGTTTCCATCTCAAAAACAATCACATACCACAAAATCTAATCAACAAACCCCACTAAAAATTCTACATACACTCCAGCATCCATTTCAACGATAATCAATCATATCAAAATTTATAGAACAAACAGTTTTTAAAATTTGAAAAAAAAATATCAATTACAAAACACTTATTCAATTATAATATAACAAACGTTTTAAATTGAACCAATTATTTTTTTAAAATAATTTAAAATTTAAAGACTGTATAATAAGTATAACATTTCAAGATTATAATACAAAGACGATCAGATGAAATATGGGTAAATAAGTTCCCTAAAAAATACAGACAGAGAAAAAAAAACTGGGTAAATAAATTCCCTAAAACAATATACACAAATTGATACACTTCACATAAGTGATACATGATGAAAAATATGTCACAAGCAAACAATCTTTATTACACTACAATGGATAGATTTTAGAAAAGTTAAGTTTTATCAACAATTAAAGATAGGAAAATAGCTACTATTTCAACTTCTAAAATTTTTCAGAAAAAATACAAATTTAAATGACTATTGACACAGATTGGTTAAGATATGCTTCATAGAAGAAATTTACTGAATATACACACAGACAGAAAGAATCGAAAATTGAAAAGATTAAGGGCCAAGAAAATAGGCTACAGGAAAGAAAAAAGACACAATTATGGACTCTTACCATACACTGTGTAGCGATTATGCTATTCTGAATCCCGGCATAACACAGGATTCCTAATCATGTGTGGTTGGGGAATACCCTTTCATCATGTGATTCATTGTCATCATCTTGTAAAAGCAACTTGAACCAACCTTTGAATACTAACACATCAATGGAAACTTTGCGTTTTGTTTTCTTCAATAGCAGATTTTAGTCATGGGTTCATATGGTTCAACAAAGCCATTTTGCTTGCAAAAGTTAGTCATGTCACTTGAGAATGCATTGCATACACCCTTTCAAATCTCAGTTGAAAGTTGAACTCATCAACTTGACTCAAAGCAACATTCATTTGTTTACATTATTCCTAACCTCTACAGAAACCTGTCTCATGTAAACATTCACTTTACTTATAGTTTTCCTAACCTTCAATGTAGCAATATTACTTTCATGATAGTTGACTTTCAGTGAAGACAACTCCCTACCTACTTCTTTATTCAATTCTACTGTCTCACTATGGTTGACTTTTTCAACAACAGTAACTAGGCCTACATTTTCAGAATTTGAATGAGTTGATCTTGTATCTTACACTACTATTATCATGCTTCAATTTGGTTTTCATCTTTCAATGTTTCATGTGCATCTTTCAATAGAAGGTTTATACTAACCTGCTCTAGTCTTATGCTAGTACATCTTGCTTCATATCTCAACCTAGCACTTTGATCTTGTTTAAAATTATCAAACACTTGTGTTAAGGCAGCTATTAACTCCTCATCATTTTAATATTTTTCATATTGTATGCCATTTTGTAATATGAACTGATTCATTAAAACTTGATCTCTCTTGAACCGACTTCCCACTCACAACACACCATTCATAACCTATCAAGATATCTATCCTACCAATAATTTTTTATAACCAGGGATATATTTTGTAGTTTGAGTCCCACACCAGGGCGTACCATTGCCGTGCTACCAATTTTTCCTTAAACGGTTGGAATAGCATATAACACCTATCACCAGGGAAAGTTGTCGGCTCCAATAAAATAGATACTTGATAACTGTGAATGGATCTATTGCCTATGAATGAGAATCCAGTTTTCAGAGCAAATTACTTATAATCTTCAGATGAAAATTTTGGCAAAAACACAGAAATATAAAACGAACAATAACTTACAAGCCTAATGATTTCAGAATTATTACTAACTAAAAAAAATACTTATCTAGTTACAGTTGAAACATGTGTTTTCAACTGTAAACTAGATAAGTATTTTTTTTAGTTCGTAATAATTCTGAAATCATTAGGCTTGTAAGTTATTGTTCGTTTTATATTTCTGTGTTTTTGCCAAAATTTTCATCTGAAGATTTAAGTTAATTTGCTCTGAAAACTGGATTTCTCATTCATAGGCAATAGATCCATTCACAGTTTATCAAGTATCTATTTTATTGGAGCCGACAACTTTCCTTAGTGTGATAGGTGTTATATGCTATTCCAACCGTTTAAGGAAAAATTGGTAGCACGGCAAATGGTACGCCCTGGTGTGGGACTCAAACTACAAAATATATCCCTGGTTAAAAAATTATTGGTAGGATAGATATCTTGATAGGTTATGAATGTTTGTTGCTGAGTGGGAAGTCGGTTCAAGAGATCAAGTTTTAATGATCATTTCATATTACAAATGGCATACAATATGAAAAATATTAAAATGATGATGAGTTAATAGCTGCCTTAACACAAGTGTTTGATATTTTAAACAAGATCAAAGTGCTAGGTTTGATGATATGAAGCAAGAATGTACTAGCATAAGACTAGAGCAGGTTAGTATAAACCTTCTATTGAAAGATGCACATGAAACATTGAAAGATGAAAACAAATTGAAGCATGATAATAGTAGTGTTAGATACAAGATCAACTCATTCAATTTCTGAAAATGTAGGCCTAGTTACTGTTGTTGAAAAGTCAACCATAGTGAGACAGTAGATTGAATAAGAAGTAGGTAGGGAGTTGTCTTCACTGAAAGTCAACTATCATGAAAGTAATATTGCTACATTGAAGGTTAGGAAAACTATAAGTAAGTGATGTTTACATGAGACAGGTTTCTGTAGAGGTTAGGATAATGTAAACAAATGAATGTTGCTTTGAGTCAAGTTGATGAGTTCAACTTTCAACTGAGATTTGAAAGGGTGTATGCAATGCATTCTCAAGTGAACATGACTAACTTTTGCAAGCAAATGGCTTTGTTGAAACATATGAACCCATGACTAAAATCATGCTATTGAAGAAAACAAAACGCAAAGTTCCATTGATGTTTAGTATTCAAAGTTGTTTCAAGTTGCTTACTTACAA
>NW_024090188.1:0-3027 GCF_014356525.2 Nilaparvata lugens | reverse complement strand
ATTAATTGAAATAAGTGTTTTGTAATTGATATTTTTTTTTCAAATTTTAAAAACTGTTTGTTCTATAAATTTTGATATGATTGATTATCGTTTGAAATGGATGCTGGAGTGTATGTAGAATTTTTAGTGGGGTTTGTGGATTAGAATTTTGCTGTATGCACAACTATTGACTCTACTGATTGACTCTACTGATGACTCTACTGATTGCCTCTACTGATTGACTCTACTGATTGACTCTACTGATTGACTCTATTGACTCTAGTGGCCATAATCTCAGCTACAACTGCACGACCTTGACTCAAGTTGGCCTGACTGCTATGGTTAAAGTGAAATCGACGCTTTGCTGCTAATCAAATTTCAATTAGAGCCTCCTCACTCCTCAGCTGTCAGCTCTGTTGTGTGCTGCTTGCTGCTTGTTAGTAACGCCATTGTCTCTGACGGCGTTTCTTCAATGTTTGGAAAATGTCCAGCGCTTAGAAACTGGACGTTTTCAGTTAAAACTGAAGAAGACGCGAGTGTTTATCTTGACATTTGATTCAGGAAAAAGTATGATATTGAGGTTATCAGCTCCTACAAAGGGGATTGAAAATCTAATCATCCAGATTGATTAAGATTGATAGATCAGCAAAGAAAAAATCTGGTGTGGTACACTCACACAACTTTCCTTGCTCATTGATCTATAAGCCTCATTAACGAGGATAATTTAGAGGAATAACATTATGCCAATTGGCGGCTGAATAATTTAAACTACGATTATATAGCCTACTATTGTATTGTGCTCAGAGTAGACTACATTTTCCTTTGTTTGAATTATGAAATTTGAGGATTTTTTAAAAGTTGTCAAAACAGCTGTTCTACAAATAAAATATCGACATGTGTTCTTTTGAATAAACTGCTCTACCTACCTACCTCACGCACGAGAAGGAGGTTACAATGTAAATTTTTCAAGGATGGGTTGGACCAATACCTACTACTACATCGTAGTAATAGTAGGTATTGGGTGGACCCCCTGTTGATTTATCAGGGAGGAGACTCATGCAAGTTAATAGAGATGATATATAACTATACAGGGTATGAATTTGAAAAAAAGGTCAAGTCATTTTTGAGAAAATCGTGATAAAAATTTAACAAAATTCATTTTTCTCAGGAATATTACGGAGCTCCTGCATTTTCTCAGAAATGAGACTCATGTCAGTTGATAGGGCTTATAGAAAGCTATCTATGGTATGAATTTGAAGAAAATCGTTAGAGCCGTTTGCGAGAAAACCGTGAAAAATATGGTTTTTCAGCCATTATCCGCCATTTTGAATTGAATTTTATTGAATTTCTTATCCTCATGGTATAAGGACCTTAAGTTTAAATTTCAAGTCAATCGGTTAATTAGGAAAGGAGTTATCGTGTTCACAGACACACACACACACACAAACACCCAAAAATCATGTTTTTGGACTCAGGGGACCTTGAAACTTATAGAAAACATGAAATTAGGGTACCTAATTACTTTCCTTACCTATGGTAATAGGGCAAGGAAAGTAAAAAGAGGGAGAAAATGGCCACAGGCCATCACAAGTAAACTATTAAAACATGGAAACAAAAATTCTCAATTCGATTTTTCTTTTCTTGTAATTTGGCTGCAATCTAACACTTTGGTTAATGAACAACATTGCTCTACTACTCAAACACTACTCTGGTTTACGTTATTTTAATAAATTACCTGCAGCCATCAGAAATCTAGATTCAATAAACAAATTCAAACTAACAGTCAGAAAAATGCTAGTAGAGAAAGCCCTGATCTCTGCTGCCGAATTTTAATTTGTGAAAAGGTTTGTAAGTTTGTTTGTAAACTTAACTTTTTGTGACTTTCATTCCATGTGAATTTGATGATTCATCATAGAGTGTATTTATTTATATTACGTTCAAGAGTTAGAACTAAGTCTTTTAAATGAATTTTGTTCTAGTATTGACATGTCACCAGTCAAATGAGTGTTACTCAAAAATTGATGTAATGTGACGATAAATAAATGAAATGAAACAGTTCACTCTAAAGCTGCGTACACATATACGCACTTCCAACCCGCACCGAGCACGCTCCGCCTTCGTACCGCCCTCGTTCCTCCATCGTACCACAGTCGCTCCGCCCGCGCACCCATCATGAACGTTACGGAAGATGTTAGATCTTCTCGCGTTCCCCGGTCGAACCACTGTTGCTCCCCGGTCGATCAACAATCGCTCTGCTGGAGTGACTTTCGGTTGTGGAGCGGAGCGAAAGTCTGTACGCACCTTTATAGGTTAAAGTTAGACACTAAAGGTGTATCACTCCTTCACAATCTAATTGAGCAATGCTCATGCATCGTTACTTTCAGAATCACTCACTAACACTATGCTATATTTACACGGGATCTGTAGGCTTCTTCCTTTCCAGTCTCCTCACTGTAGTAGAGTTGTCAATGAGGTGTAGAGCTTGGATGTTCTGATGATTATGTAGTCTCTTCATGGTTTATGGGAGCCTTATCTCAATTCTATGAGAGCCTTTATTGACAACCTGAGAATATGATCATTGTTTATTTGACAGCATATTTACCATCAAAACTATTTTTGTGACATTTAAATGGGACCCTTATCTCAATTCTATGATAGCCTTTATTGATAACCTGAGAATTTGACTACTTGTATATTTGACAACATTTACCATCAAAACCATTTTTGTGACATTCAAATCAAGCATTATATTCAGCACACTAATATTCATACATGTATTGGAAAAAGGTACTGTATGTGAGAGCACCAGGGAGAGCAACCCTTGCTCTTATAACACACAAGTTATACAATGTATAATAAATTTAAGCTTAAACTTGAAAACTTGTATATCTATAAGCCTAGATAAAGATGATAATAATAAAGATGACAAGCTTAGATCAGAATGAAAGATGAATGAACTTACTATGAATGAATGATGATGAATGTACTTCTTAAAATGTACCTATGGATTCAGGGCTACTTTCTTTTATTAGAGATTATTATAATACC
>NW_024090187.1:0-3042 GCF_014356525.2 Nilaparvata lugens | reverse complement strand
AGATCAGAATGAAAGATGAATGAACTTACTATGAATGATGATGATGAATGTACTTCTTAAAATGTACCTATGGATTCAGGGCTACTTTCTTTTATTAGAGATTATTATAATACCTTTTGAAATTAATACTATATGAAAAATTATATTTGATTTCGCAATCCAAACGAAAAATATCATATAGTTAACATCATAATTAATGAAGTATTCTTTTCTAAACGCATTATATTAATTATTACGGATGTTTTCATAAAGGTTACATTGTATTTCAATGACACTCTGGCAAGTAAATTTGTTTTAAATCTGTTAAATTTTGAGAATGAAATCAGAAGTCAAGATAAAATCTAAATTAAATAACAGAATAAACTCCTGTTTTAGCTTTTGATGAATTGTAGGAAGAGTTAGAAATTAATGCTGTAATACATTTATTTACAGCGGTTCATGTGTGTCCCCAAACCAACTTCTTGTACTACCACCCCTTTGGTTCCGCAACTTTATGTAAAACCGCTTCAAGACACCGTTCAGACGACAGGTCTAGGGACGTAAGAGGACGTCGCCGTCAAGCCAAATTCAACCGGTAAAAGCTCACCGCCAAAAACAAGGTACTGTAACCCCGACGATAAAGCAACGTACAAACCAACGAAAGTGCAGTGTAGTGAAACAAAGGTTCATTCGAGAATGTCAATAAAAAGTGGGGATTCAAAATTATTATGAAATGGGTTATATGGGTTACTATCGACGAAATTTGGGTTCAACGGTTTTTTTTTTCTTGAGTAATTTCATGTTGAAATTGATTGGTTATTTTATGACTGATCTTGTTTGGTTTTGTGACGTATTGCTATCTAAACGGGGATAGTAATGCGCCCCCGAATCAGATGAAGAATGTCAAAAAAGTAACATGATATTGTTGTTTCTGTTGTTCGATTTTAGCTGCCAATGTTTATTGAAACTGTTTGTATTTTCTATTATTTCAAATTGTAGTGTTATTCTATAGTATAAACCTATTAAATCAGGCATGGCAAGATTAATTGAAGTTTTCTTGACTCTAGCCCGTTCACCTGCATGAATTAGGTATAGACTCAGGTATTTTCTAGATGTGCCGGCCTATTTCTAAATTCTAAATTTATATTCAAAATTATCTTTATCTATCTTCTTCGGCACACAACTGCGCCACTCTGCTGTCTAGAGATATTTAAATCTCTGGAATTCAAATTTTCTAAAAAATTAAATTTTTCATAACTTACTCTAATAATACTAGATCAATTTTTCTGAGTCTATACTTAATAATTCATTCTGTGAACGTGTTAACTGTCAATATTTTGGGTTTGAAGTTGAATGAATAATTATTGTTGCTACTCCATTTTTCTGAAGTTTAAATAATTGTAGATGAAACAGGAAAGTTATTCAGTTATGTTAAACCATTAAAATGATAATCTTTTGAAGTGCTTAAAGATAAAGTCAAGTATCATTGATGCTTAAGTTGAAAGTATTCTGAAACTTCATATTGAACTGATCATTGATATTAAAGGTTTAACGTTAGAATAAAAACCCATCTTTTCAAAAAATCTTTATGTGTCTAAGCATCGTGGAATATTCTTGGAAGAATAATAGTGATTCAAAGTTCTTTTCCTGAATCTATATTGATATAATCACATTCACCAATCCATTCATTCATTAACAATTCTCAAACATGAAAAACATTGTCATTTCTTGTTGTAGTTTTCAAACACTATGTACACAACGTTTGCTGACCGTGAGACAACCTTGGGCGTTTATCATTCTCCCAATTCTTCTCTTGGCTGATGAGTACCTGTTCCAAATTTCACTTCAGAGAGCTTACAAGACAATGCAGTTGCGGTCCCTAATTCAATACTTGAGTATTTACCGTTTTTGCAGAGTCACAAGGACGAATGCATCTCTGTTTTCCTCATCTCTCAAATTCGAGCATTAACACGTTTCGTACATAATCTTGTTTCAGCTGGAAAATGCATGTGAACGTTGAAGATAGCAGCTATTTCTCCCAACATTTGCATAGTTAAAATCGGTTAAAGCTTGATATGATCCTAACTTTAGGGTTTTAGAACATCGCCGTAGATAGAGAGACCCATCTATGGTTATTAAATCACCTACTTGATCTTCTGTCAAATTATTGATTTTCGCCTCAATCCATTCATATGGAACTAACTTAGCAAATTTTCGTACTATTTGGTATGCTATTCGGTGTATAAATAATGAGATAATCGGTGAATGCAGCTGAACATTGTATCTTGTCACTTCATCATTCTCTTTATTTTTAATTGAAGTTGCTATTTCCTCACGAATTGATTTGAGTGTAGCTTGTAATTCATCTTTCTTATAATGCTTGCATTTCACTACTCAGATCATTTTTCAATACATAAGTTTCGCTAAACTAGTTAGCAATGTATTCAAATCGTTTTTTGAAACAAATTGTTCAATCCCCTCCATAAGATTTGTCTTTATCGTATTAGTCATTGCAGATAATCGATCTTCTAACTCTTGTTTGTTATAACATGTTATTCAATGCCTGCACAGTTATCCAAATATTCCTTATCAACCGATAATGAATGATTTCATTTCTCTAGTAAAAAGTTCTGTGCTAAGCTGTTCAATCTGGTATTTAGATAATTTCTATCTAATACTTGCAATCTTTAATCTGTCTGAGATACTTCAATTTCTCATCCAAATAATTCTTGTCAACTTATTATCGTTGATCGTATTCAAGTGCGATCTGAATATCTCTGTTGTTGATTTGAGATCATGAAGAGAATTCTCCAATTGATAGATTTCTCTTTAAGTCCCCTATCGATATGTCAGATAACTGTTGTAATGTACTGAAGATGTTTCCTTTTCGATCTTGTTCAATCCAATATTCTTAACTATATTAGATAATTGTGAATCTAATACGAATGCAGAGATTCACTAACACCCTGTTGATTAATTGCCTGTATTATTCTCTCACTAAAACTGGTAAGATCTGGTCATTCCATACAATGTCTTTCTTTCCGCAGCGACTCTCTCGCTTTT
>NW_024090186.1:0-3205 GCF_014356525.2 Nilaparvata lugens | reverse complement strand
AATCAATATTTTTGTGTAAAATGAACAATCTAGATTGTTAACTCTATGGCTTTAGTAGAACCATTTTATTGGAGATAATTTGATATTAAATCAATATTTTTGTGTAAAATGAACAATCTAGATTGTTAATTCTATGGCTTCAGTAGAACCATTTTATTGGAGATAATTTGATATTAAATCAATATTTTTGTGTAAAATGAACAATCTAGATTGTTAATTCTATGGCTTTAGTAGAACCATTTTATTGGAGATAATTTGATATTAAATCAATATTTTTGTGTAAAATGAACAATCTAGATTGTTAATTCGATGTTTTAGTAGAACCTTTTGTTGGAGATAATTTGATATTAAATCAATATATTTGTGTAAAATGAACAATCTAGATTGTTGATTCTATGGCTTTAGGAGAACCATTTTATTGGAGATAATTTGATATTAAATCAATATTTTTTGTTACAGCTGGTGAAGGAGATTAATTTCAAGGCGATAAGATTGGACAGCATAGGCAGAGTTTTGAACAGGTTAGTGTTGTATTTTTCTTATTTCTTCATTTTTCGATTCCAGTTGTGTAGCATTATGTTTTGGTGTTTACCATCAGAGGTATTCATGAACCCCACTTGAGCTGACTGCATTCTCAATCAAGTGAGACATGTTGAATCCAAATAATGAATTTCAGAGTAATTTGCAATATTATATTTTTTATTTTATGTTGGACAGAGATAGCCCTCTTAGGCTGGTGGCTGACCACTAACCAGTGACAGCATGATAAATATATGTGTACACACATGTCGTCATACATTGTGTGTCATCTCATCAAAAGGCTTTTAAACAAAATTTTTAGGTTTGGTATCTTTGATTTTTTTGTCAATTTTTCTTCACTTCTCTATTTCTGTTGAATTTTTTTGTATCATTATTTATTTATTTATTAGAACAGTCCACAACACGATATTTGGAAAGAGAAACAGGCAATTGCCCAAAATT
This sequence comes from Nilaparvata lugens, assembly GCF_014356525.2. Classification (NCBI taxonomy): domain Eukaryota; kingdom Metazoa; phylum Arthropoda; class Insecta; order Hemiptera; family Delphacidae; genus Nilaparvata; species Nilaparvata lugens. The sequence continues at coordinate 2,224 of NW_024090186.1, read as the reverse complement.
TTCAATTCCTTGATTTTGGCACATAAATAGTCCAAAGTGAGTTAAGTTTAAATTCTGTTTTCACCAAAGATTAACACTCAGAGATACGTATTCGAGATAGACTGATGAATTTTGAATTTCGAAGGTTGATAAGAGCCGGAAATAACACTAAACAATCCGAAAGTTCCATAATTTGAAATAAACTTGAAATTTTGAGCAGAAAAATTAAAACTACTATCACTGCAACTATCAGCTGATATGGTGATAGTTAAATTCGCATTATAATCATTATTGTATAATTTGTAATTTCTAGGTTTTATTGTTATTGGTTGTTCATTTTATGTTGAAAGCTGCTGTCAAACTGCAGTTTTTGTTCAAAGCCTCTCGCTTATGACAAAACATGCATGATGACATTTGTGTGGGATGCATGTATACCCATTTTTATCATGCATTTCCACCGTTAGTGGCCGCCTTAGATGAGCAGCCTAGGAATGATCTAATAAAAACACTTCCTATTCAGCAGCATGCACCAATAATAGGCCACCAAGTGTTTATTTCAATGGTAAATTGAAATGAAAAGTCCAATCATTCACTCAGAAGTGTCTCTCTCATTAAATACTCATTGAAATATTCATATTTATATAAAATATTGTATTATTAATTTATATTGTATGAAGCTGGTACACTGTAACCACAGAGAAAGATAACATATGAAGATATTCCGTGATTTAGGTTGTTTGTGTTACAAATTTCAAGCCGATTTTTGTCAACTCAAGCCAACTACTGTCCATTATTACTGTTTTGGTCGGGTGAGAGTGTAAGAATTGCACAGTATGAACGACTACCAGAGTCATATAGCTTCACGAAAAATAACTACTAGGACTGTTGGCTTGAGTCACATTGAAAATTGGAACATATATGAGATTTGTTTTTATGCTATCTTTATGCTGTAGCCCATTTGCAGGTTACTGGTTTATTGACATATCAACAATTATTTCTTATTGCAAACGTTTATTGAAGGGTTTCATATAAGTTTTTATATTGTTTTCTTAGCACGATTTAAGACTAGATATTTTTAATAATTTAGTGATTACGAATACAGAATTGCACAGTAATATGTTGAAATTCCAATTAAAAATTTGTTGATCATTTGCACAAATTTGTTAAATTTTAATGGTGATTAAATGTCACCAGAACCAATTGGAGATGCCTTCTTTTCAAAAAATCCTTTTCAGATTGATTCTCTTGACATTTAATCCTGATTAAAATATAAGAGGATTTCGTGCAACTGGACCTTAGAGTACTAGATCATGCAGTAGCACTTTGTTTTCGCACTATAGTCTGTGCAACCCTTAGTTTACAGAACGGGGCTTTATGGTCATTGCTATTTCAATATAAAATAGGAGTACACTGTTGCCGTTTCTATGCTGATTCTATAAGAAAAAGCCGTCTCGCTCTTTCTCTTGCAGAACTAGCTCTGAGGGTCTCTGAATGTTGTGAAATTTGGCAGCACTGTACTCCATAAGAGCAATGGTGCAATCTAAGGCTGGATGCACACCGGAGAAACGCATTTCGTGAAGCCCCTTTTCATGAAACTTGTTTCATGCAATCCGTTTCACTCGCGCATGCATACAAAAGAAACGTTCCCTGCTTAATCTTATCAGTCGATTGCGAGCAACTTTCGTTTCGTTTCCTGAAACTTTTTTCACGAAACGCGTTTCTCCGGTGTGCATCCGGCCTTCGGTTTGCACAGACTAATTTTTATTTTTGTTATTTATTTTAATGATCTTATTATTTTTGATTAGCGGATAACCCGTGCTCCGCAAGGGTCTAATTAAGAACTTGACTTACTGAGATCTTGAAAATTTCAAGTAGCCCTATAACCATCCTCGTTAAATTAAGAATCAATATGAAAAATTTCAAATTAATCAGTCCAGTAGTTCTGACGTGATGGTGCGTCATTCGTGAATTTCTTAATCTCGTACATGTTTAAGCCAATTCTTCCCTTCTATAGTTATAATTTTTATTCTCTATGATCATTTTTATACTATTGGAACTTGTCTATGGTTCCAAATAGTGACAAGCGCTCGGGATTCCCTTGGAAGGGTGACCGTTTTTAAAGAGGTATCAGTTGTTGTTTTTGCTCCCTAGGATGTCTATTTAAATGCACTTGGAATATTTTTATTGCAAATCCCATAATAATGATGCATTGTTTGTTTTTTGCAGTGGACAAAACGGACTTCGC
>NW_024090185.1:0-2986 GCF_014356525.2 Nilaparvata lugens | reverse complement strand
GCATTGTTTGTTTTTTGCAGTGGACAAAACGGACTTCGCAGCCACGAACAACAATTGTAATTAGATAATTATTCTGATGTAGAAGAAACATGATGTGACTTGCAAAAACTTTCTGTATGTAGCCTAATACAACAGGCTATTATTTCTCTAAATAGAATTGCTGTGTTCAAAATATTGACAAAATAACTGTTCTTATTGTTGAAGTGACAAACTTATTGTTAAAGTGTTAAGCTGTGTTTACACCAAAGTTGTTAACAAAATGTTCATTTTTCCGTCCTTATAGATTCTATTAGATTGAACATAACTTATCATACACATGATGTGCATATGTGTTTGTCAAACTCCGTTTAATCTAATAGAATCTATGAAGACGGAAAATAAACATTTTGTTAATAACTTTGGTGTGAATGCAGCTTAATATTCATTACATCATTGTTTTATTCTTTTATTGTTTTTGATTAATTTGTTTACATTTTTTTAGTATTTTTATCAAAGAAAATATTCATTACATCATGTTTTATTTTTTATTTGTTTTTGATTAATTTGTTTACATATTTTTTAGTATTTTTATCAAAGATAATAGTTCGAAATATTGACAAAATAATTGTGACATCACTCATCTGTTTCTATTTGTTATACCGTAGATGTTTTCGAATTACAGTATTGATATATTGAACAAAACTTATTGAAGTATTATTTTTATCACTTTATTGCTTTATTCTCTTATGTTAGTTTTTATTCGTTTGTTTATATATTTTTCAATTTCAATGAATAGCTTAAATAAATTTGATTTGTACAATGATATCCCCCCTCTCCCAAACTCAACTACAGAGGTAAGTTAAGTGTTAACTATGAAACTGTTAGCACAGATCCAATGGTTGTCTGTAGTATTAATAGTTATTTGTATATCTAGAGTGAAAGTACTTTTTTTCTGCCTGAGGAAAAGTTTGAAGCCCGAGGCAAAGCCGAGGGCAACAATTTTCCTGAGGGAGAAATAGTTATTTGTATATCTAGAGTGAAAAGTACGACTTTTTCTCCCTGAGGGAAAAAGTTTGAAGCCCGAGGCGAAGCCGAGGGCAACAATTTTCCTGAGGGAGAAAAAGTATTTTTCGCTCGTGATGTACACAACATTTTTCCTCCATCTACATTTTTTTATAGAAACTGCAAATTAAATCATTCTAATAACTTACGTATTGGTGACAATGTTTCCTAACAACATAACCTAAAATCTAAAACCTAAAAACCGGTCGTCTGATAGGCACTGCTGATTGTGCTATCTATCGGCCAAGTGTAACAATTATATCAGCTGGGCTACCAAAAAGGCTGACTCCAGATCACGCGGTTCAGATTTGAATTGCAGAATGCAGATCAAAAATATTTGTTGGCTGGTATTTTGAATAGAATAAAATATTTTAAAATTGTATAAATTTTTATCGCCTACTAATATTAAGAATATAATATCATACATACATATATTTCATGAGTTGATCAAATTTCTGGTTGTGGTATTGAATTCAGTTGACTCAATGACAGACACCTCTATTACGTTTTCTCATCTGAGCTTAGACCTTCTAACCTATTACCATGTAAGTTTTTAAAATAGAGATGCTTCCCATGTATTTAAATGGAGTCACTTTTACTCCCTAGGAGTTTTTCTGTTTTTTACTACCTAGAGCGAAAAGTGACACTTTAGTATTATGTTTCAGGGAGTAAAGTAAGTACTTTAGACAGTAGGTGGAGGAAAAAACATTTTTCACTCGTGTTATACACAACATTTTTCCTTCACCTACATTTTCATAAAAACTGCAAATAAAATAATTTTTAAAAACGTATGTGACCAAACAATGTGTTACAACATAATCTAAAGAGTAGACAGAAACAGCTGGCTTGTAATCACAGTTCTCCGCCACAGAATAGGTACAGAATGGAAACTGTCAATCAAACGCCTATCTAACCAATGCTTTTTACATGGCACAAATACTAGACACGTCACGTGACCTTAGGAACTTCCAATCCTGGTCTTCTGATTGGCTCGCGGCAGTGAACGAGATCAATTAATCCGGATCAGTAAAGGGATCCGAACCTCCCATCAATACTATTACAATGCGGAACTTCTTAACAAGATGGCGGATATTTGCGCCAGGGTACTAGCCGAGTTTCCATACTGTATGTATACTGTGGCTGTGCGCTATCTGTCGGCAAAAGTTGTAACAACAATGGCCGCCACAACTACAGCTATGATGAAGTTCCCGTTTCAAATTTGATTAGTTAATGGGAATATTCGTTGGCTGGTATTTTGAATAACATGGAATAAAAAAATTACATTTTTTTTAGTACAGTGATAAAGTTTGTAATAATTTTAGCATACAAACATAAATTTCATATATTGATCAAATGTCTGGTTGAGGTATTGAATTTAGTTGGTTTAATGACTACTCTATATGCTTCCTCATCTGAGCTTAGATCTTCTAACCTATTTCAAATCAAAGACCTTAAAGAGATATAGACTCACAATGCCTATGCCTTCCCAATGATAGCTCTTACTTGAAATTGAAGTCCGCCTTTAGGGTATTTTAGCACGAGATATTATATCTATATTTTGTAATATTATAGATTACAAAGGCATTGGTATGTAATAATCTTATAGTTGCTCCCTCAATGGCCGATTTCAATTCCAAGTACGACACTAGCGCTGCATGTGAGTCTATGCATCTTTAAGGTCTTTGAACGTTTTCTACGTAGATATTCAAATGTACGTTTTTAAAATAGAGATGCTTCCCATGTTATAATGGAGTTACTTTTACGCTCTAGGGAGATTTCCTGTTTTCTCATCCCGAGAGCGAAAAGGTGACTCTTTAGTATTTATTACGTTCCAGGGAGTAAAGTAAGCACTTTAGACAGTGGGTGGAGGAAAAAATTATTTTTTCAAAATTTTCAGAACACTTTAATATTTTTTACATGTGTATGGTACTCTGCTAATATATGG
>NW_024090184.1:0-3214 GCF_014356525.2 Nilaparvata lugens | reverse complement strand
AATGTCCATTTCTTCGGAAAGAATATTAAAAATATCCTCCCCACTAACTCTATACCAAAACGTAATTTCATATTTAAACTAGGTGAAGCATCTATCCTCCTACCTTCAGAGACAAATTTGAAATCATCTTTAAAATAGTTCGGATTACCGTATTTCAAGATATCTCTTACAAGATTGACTATGAAAAAGCTTTGATCGGGAAGCTTAATGTTGAACTAGCAATGTGGGCTGGGGTGATATGATCATGGCGTTGGAGAGAGTAGACGAACGTAGACATATTTTGGCAAACGCTGTAGTTTATCATTCAGAGTGACTTGCATATCGTTAAGAACAGAATTACAATACATTAAATGTGGGAAGGAGAGATTGAACCAATAATAGTTGTTTCTAGGAGGATATCGTGCATTTTCATCAATGCATGCATGGCTGAGAATACCTTTTTACAAGTTTGGTTCACTTGTTCTGACCAGTCAAGAGTATTATTCATAATAATGCCTAAATTTTCAACTGAGTCACATTAAGGATTGTCGAAGTTGTTGTAGAAATGTTGAATGGAGAAGGAGGATAAGGAGGAGAAGACGAAGAAGAAGAAGAAGAAGAAGAAGAAGAAGAAGAAGAAGAAGAAGAAGAAAATGAAGCAAGGATACAAAAGGATTTAACTGATGTAATAAGCAAGTCGCGTCCATGACAGAGACTGCCTCTTTTGTTGTCAAACAATTGAAGATGTCCAGCCTCCTACACATCTACAACACTGACCGCAGGCTTGTTCTCCTCCTCCACCTACTAATCCTTCTCTACCCCCTTCTTCTTCTTTCTTTTCTTCTACTTCATCACCAACTTCTTCTTCTCTTCTTCTTCCTCTTTTGTTTCTTCCTCCACAACCTTTTGCTTGTCATCCTCCTCCTTCTACCTCCTTTCCCCCTCCATCTTCCACTCTTCCAACTCCACCATCTCATCCACCTCCTTCACCCCCCTCCCTCAACCCTTCATCACCTCCTCCTCCTCCTCTTCATCCCATTCTTCCTTTTGCTATTTGTTTAACTAGCTGTCCTGCTATTCAATTAATAATTCGATTCCTTGGAGGTATCTGTCTCACTCATGCTCTCTCCCTCTTATCTCTCTCTAGCTCACTCCCACTCTATCTCTCTCTAGCTCACTCCCTCTCTATCTCTCTCTCGCTCATTCCTCTCTATCTCTCTCTTTCCTGAAGCAACATAATCAAAATTAATAATATTCAATTAGTGTCCGCCACCATAGCGTGGACAGTTGACAACGTCACCTTTTGAATTTGTAACATACGTGGGTGACATGATTATTATTGGTTGTTCATTCTCATTTTTTCTTGATTATTCTTGTATTAAAATAATCATTATTCAACGAAAATCCAATTAATGCTGTAAATCACCCCGGAGACTTTCTTTCTCATCAATTTTCATCTGTATTCTTGTCTGTAAGTGCCGGGCCACACGATCCGGCGACATCGCCGTCCGGCGTTTTCGCCGTCCGAAGCTTCGCCGTCCGGTTGCAAGAAGTACACAGGAAGGCATGGGGCAGAACACACGACGCCGGCGACGCCGGCGACGGCGAAAACGCCGGCCCGGCGAGAAATTGACCCGGCGATATCGCCGGGTATTCTCTACTTCGCCGCCGGTTTTGCCGCCGGAAAGCAGTAGCAGGGCATTGTACTATATGGAGATGAACACACGACACGGCGAAAACGCCGGACGGCGCTGTCCCCACCATGCCGCTTCTTTATTTCTTAACATTGTAAAGTTACAAATGGGTAGGGTAGGGTTAACAAGGGTAGGTACAGGGTAGGGTTGTAAGGGTAGCTGCTACGATATTTTCTTCTGCAGGGTTTGCAACACTGATTCAACCCTGATTCAACTGGTTGTGTTGCCCTTTTTTCGTTCAGTGTCGAGTATAATATGTTGTTACTGTCTAGTTCCAATTTTTGTTCCTGTCATGTGTGCTGTCAACGTAGACATGGACCTACTCATCAGCCTATTATTAATAATAATAATAATAGGAAATAATTGCCGCCGGGCCCGGCGAAAACGCCGGACGTCAGCTTCGCCGTCTGTCGTGTGTTCTGAATACTAATTGCCGCCGGGTCCGGCGAAAACGCCGGACGGCGATGTCGCCGGATCGTGGAAATATCAAGAAAGTTTACACCAAAGTTGTAACGTCATCATTAATTACATGTTATCTGACATTGTTTTATATTGTACCGTAGCCTATCTGAGTTACTTCATCTATGTAAATGTCTTATCACTTTCCTTTGTACCTGACCGACATGACGAGATTCATGTACATGTTATATACTAGCAGGTACCCGTGCTTCGCAACTTGGCGTATTGAAATCCAAAAGAATTGAAAATGGGCCTATAAGAATCCTCGGTTGATTAAGAATTTATAAGCAGCATTTCAAGTAAATCAGTCCAGTAGTTCAGACGTGATGTTGCGTCAAAAATATTCCCCTATCCTCTACACGGTGTATACGGGTTTAAGCTAGTCCTTTCCACTATTATAGAATAGAAGATGATAGATAGATGGTATACCATCTAAGTCAGACTGGACCTCAGAGGGGTCTCGCTGGTTGAGTGAAAATCTGCTAACATTGAACCATGAGAAAACCTTCTTTCTGACCTTTTCGGCAAACTCAACATGGACAGCCAACAGGAGATGAGATAGTAATCAAGAATCAACGGAATAAACACTTCATACCACAGTTCGCAGGAAACAGTCACAGAAATACCTGGGAGTTACAATGGACTCTTTTCTGCGCTGGGATCATCATCTCAATGAATTATGAGGGAGACTGAGGAAGACTATCTGCAGATTCAGGATTCTGAGGACACTGTCGACAAGGGATGTCTAAGAGTTATCTACTTCTCTCTAGCTCAGTCCCTCATGCTGTATGGGATTGTGGGATGGGGAGGTGCAAGCTTCTTGCACATCGAACCGCTCCTCGGGGTACAAAGCTGATCATGGGGTCATCAACCAGAAGCCTCCACGCTATTCCAGACCAGCTATTCATGAGTTTGACGTGATGGATCCAAGACAGCTTCACTCCAAGGAGATACTATGCAGATTACACAAGAACCAACAACATTTCAAACCATAAACACAACCACAACACCAGATACAGAATCTTCTCATCACTAGTTGTTGCAAGGAAGGCACTATACCAGAGACATTTCAATCATTTAGC
>NW_024090183.1:0-3002 GCF_014356525.2 Nilaparvata lugens | reverse complement strand
GAACCAACAACATTTCAAACCATAAACACAACCACAACACCAGATACAGAATCTTCTCATCACTAGTTGTTGCAAGGAAGGCACTATACCAGAGACATTTCAATCATTTAGCACCAAATTATATAAATGCTAACTTTTTAAATAATCTGAATGTGAACTACAGTAGGTAGGCTATCTATCTATTTTTTTTTGTTATGTACCCACCCTTAACTTCGGTAGGCTGGCATGTCAGTACTGCTTTCTCTTTCTGAAAACGATATGGAAGATATTATCTCTTTCTGTTTATTACGAAATGATTCCTTAATCTTACTCGAACAATTCTCTTTTCTTTAATCTTTTTTATTTTCTTTGTATGAATGTTGTACGAATGTGTGCCATTATAATTGATTCCGTATTACATTTTAGCATTGAGCATTACCTTCTCCATAATATATTGGTTGAAAATAAAATTCTAAATGATTAATGCATGTGAATTAGTGGAGGATATCACCAGGGTTAACTCGTGTTTTCTAACATGCGGTGATAATATTACATTTTGCATCAAAATATTCGTAGTCTGAACAGAAACTTTCATTCCTTTTTACTGTACATAAACTGTTGGAAAGTGAAGCCTGATATAATTGTCTATCAGAAACATGGTTTCAACCGATAAATGATGCGAACCCTTATTATTGATGGATATGATAATTACTCCACTGGCAGTGATATAAGTAGAGCATCAGGTATCATGATATTTGTTTCGTCTAGCAGAGGTTTTGCTTGTTCGCGAGATGAATCACGGATTGATGGAGCCGATTCTATTTTACTCACTCTGAAAAAATCCAACTTCAAATTTAGATTATTGAGTTTGTACAGATGGCACTCTGTTGGATTAGATGTTTTCCTGCATAGTTTGAGCCATTTTCTGGAGAATCTAGGATATGAAGGTGACTCAATGATTCTTGGAGACATTAACATTAATATAAATGACTTGAGTAGTGCTGGGGCTTTTGATTACATGGAAATCATGCATTTCAATGGCTACCAATCACTGATAGATGTAGATACTCGTGTAACAAACCTTAGCTCAAGCTGCATTGATCACATCTTTTATAAATCCAAGTTTAACAGGAAAATAATTCAGAGTTCAGTCATTGAATCGCTGATTACTGATCATAGAGCTATATCGGCTTCATTGTCTGTGTCTGGAGAACGGACCGGTCATGCTACTCCCATAGCTAAAGATATCATCGACGTCAAAAAATTGACGTCAAAAAATTAATTGGTGTTACTTATATGCTTGCGACAGTGTTGATGATAAGTTTCTGTGTTCATGGATAGTCTGCTGGCGTATATAAAGCAGTGCACTCGTTCAAGCCAGAGGCTTGTCAAAAATGTTAAGCGTCTGAAACCGTGGATGACAGATGGGCTCTGCCTAGCAATTAAGCATAGCTAGATGAACTCTATAAAGCGCATAGAAAATCTCCCCAAAACGAGAGATTAAAAGCTTACTTGGCTGCAAAAAATAACATAAATAAATTAATAAAAAATCAAAAGATTAAATTTTATTCCAACTTGAATACCTTCCTGTAAAAAAACAGGGAAATTATAAATAATCATTGCAGTAAATCAGTTTCCAAACGAAAGTCGATCCATCTGCATTGTGGAGATAATCTAATAACAGATGGAAACGTTCTGGCTAACAAATTCAATGAATACTTCATAATATATCTGATGAAATAGTTTCTTCAATACATGACCCAGATGAATCCATGAGAGAAAATCATGATAGAAAATTAAAAGTGATTTTATCCAAAATTCTTTTTTCTTAAATCCTATTAGCTATCAAGAACTACTAACTGAAATAAATAAATTGAAAAATGGAAAATCTCCAGGTCCTGATAATATTTCCTCCAGTTTAATAAATCTATAGCTTATGCTATTGTTCCTGTTCTTGTCGCATTTTCAATGCCTGCTTTTTGAATGGCCATTTCCCATCAAATCTAAAAACAGCTAAGGTAATACCTATTTTTAAGAGTGGATCGAATAGAGAAATTTAAAATTATAGACCCACCTCACTGCTTTCAGTGTTCTCAAAAATTCTAGAGAAACTTTTTAAGAAAAGATTAATGAGCTTTTTCAATAAAGTGAACTATTTTAATAGAAACCAATTTGGATTTCAGGAGGGCTTGAACACAGAACAGGCATTATATAAGTTTATGTCAGATATTTATCACAACATCAACATACCTCATAAAAATAGAGATAGTATGATACAATATTCCATCGTATCTTTTTTATTTACGACTACTTTTGAATATGTAAAATATAAATCTGAGTACCCTTTTCAAGGTTATTCAATCACAGCATGTTTCGGCTATTATATAATGCCTTATCATCATATTATTTTTGTAATGACTTGATAATGACATATAGCCAAAACATGTCGTGATTAAATAGTTTTAATTATTATTAGCGTATGGCTTTGAATGGTGGGGAGACCCAAGGGTAGTTCCACCTCGCCGTATATAGTCCAGAGTTCACTAATGGGAAACCGGACACTAAGGTTATAGTGAGCACAATACTTTAATTTACACTTTTCACTTCAAAATAAAGTTATTTTTGATGTTAAAAAGTCCAAAAATTTACAAAACCAAAACAAAACACAAAACCACTCAGCCAAATTTAGAATAAATTAAATTTAGACAATAAATTTAGAGCTGAAAATCAAAACTTAAATTAAAATTAAAATAGTTTTAATAAATTTGTATTTATAATATTCCATCTTATTGTACTAGGGTGATATTCACATCACTGGAATAGAAACATCCAATGCCCATGGCTTCACAGTTGATTGTATTCTGTCAACAGTGAACTGATTGAGATAACTAGTTTGTATATTTTTTATAGATAACTAGTCGATATAACTAGATAACTAGTATTTTGTCGAGATAACTACTTAATGATAGAAATTAACTTCAATCAGATGTAAACTTAGTTTGAGTGATTGACGAATACTCATC
>NW_024090182.1:0-2988 GCF_014356525.2 Nilaparvata lugens | reverse complement strand
TTATAGATAACTAGTCGATATAACTAGATAACTAGTATTTTGTCGAGATAACTACTTAATGATAGAAATTAACTTCAATCAGATTGTAAACTTAGTTTGAGTGATTGACGAATACTCATCTTTTCAGTTATCTAGTGATCCATGGTTGATGGGTTTGTACTTCTTCTGCCGCCGATGCTGTTGATATTATTTGGATATGTTGTCTCAGAGTTGATAAGAAGGTGTCATAAGATGTATCTGGATTATAATCTTCTAAAACATGAATCCACTCCTCATTCAGTAGTTCATTCTTCAAGCTATTAATGTAATTTCTCGTTTATTTCATGTGTTCCAGTTTCATTTGCACTCTACTATAGATCATACTCTATACATATAGTACATATACTCTAATAGATACATCGATGGAGTTGAAAGGGAACATGTCAGCACTCTCTTTATTCGAGAAACAGATATCGTGTTTGCTGTACTGGAGTGACAGGGAACTAGTCATGACACACATGTTTCCTTCAACGCCGAACATTCGGCGAACATTCATCATGAGTAAAAGGAATTTAAAAAAACCTCAATTTTAAGGGATGAATCTTATGTGAGTGCTTATACTGGATTAAAATTGTGTCTTAAAAGAGTTTACACCCTAATGACAAAAAACAATATGAAATTATCAATACTTTTATCTGTATTCAGTTTTTTCTCTCCCCTGAAAAATGATTTTTGACATGTTTCCTTTCTCTTCAGACCGATTCAATTAATCATTGTAGGTAATGAAATACAAATAGTAAGGACAACAGTCTCAACCCAAAGCTGTCTGTCTCACGAATTTCGCTAGATAAGATGTTGCGGGTTCAACCCCGCTCATCAGCAAACGTTTTTTACTAGGTCACTCCCGTGTTATCAGATGGGCACGTTAATATTATGTCGGTCCCGGTTGAAGTATGACAGTATTAAGGCTCATGAATGATATATTTAGACGAAGTGGGACCTTCCCGCTAGGCACCAACCGAATGTATGACAGTCGCAGGCCCATTGACGGCTTGAATGATATATTCAGGCGAGTGGGATCTTCCGCTAGGCACCAACCGAATGTATGATAGTCGCAAGGCCTATTGATGTCTTGAATGATATATTCTGACAAGTTGGGACCCGCCCACCAACAAAATCCGTACGAATTTACTTTCTTATTGTTCTAATGCTTTGTCAGGCATTCAATTTTCTTACCTGTTTTGTTGATTACATATTGTAAAAAAATCTAATCGATGAACAGTTGTGATTTTTCTTCAGAGACCTGGATCAGGCCTGCATGGAGGCGGTGGCTGCCCTCCTCAGAGGTCTGCCTCTCCAGCCGAGGAGTCAGACCGAGGCGACTCAAGGAAGCAAAGAGCCAACTCTTCTCAAGTATGAACTCACAACTCATTGTTTTTCATATTTCATCCATACATTGATGATGCACTATTTATATGTGTAATTAGAGCAATATTCATCTATTTATTTCATATTTTAAGTAGTGTTCCATTGGCATTTGTGTATAATGGCGTTATAATGGCAGTATTTGATTAACATTGGTGTTTCTATCCTTGTTTATCATTCAATAAAGCAGATAGCGCTATCATTGTCTAGCTCTGCAACGTTTGCCAGATCCGGTTGTAACAATATGGAAATATATAATCAATTAACAAAATATTCAATATCATATTACCATTATATTAAAAACTAAAAAATAGAATATCTTGACGAATAAAATATAATTGATAATTGACTTGTAGAGTGAGTCATATGTATGGGAACCCTTCAATAAATTGGAGACTGTTGTGATATAATACTGTTACTTTCAGGATGAGTTATTGGTCAAATACTCTACATTTTGACGTACAACTGAATTTCAACCCCTCATAAGGGGTGAATTAGGGGTGTAACTCGAATATTTTAAATGAATCACCATTGTGTGGTATATAGTTTTAAAGGCCTTTTAAAACGAGAAAATGGCATCGATAAAAATGTTCTATGATACTAACTTGTCCAGAATGGCGGCTGATTGAAGTTTTAGCTTCTATAGAAATGAGGGGTTGTAACTCAAATATTTTGAATGTGACTTGTATTTTAAAAAGTCAAATTATCAATTTTATTCGTCAAGAAATCTATTTTTTAGTTTTAAATAATAAAAGATAATATGAGATTGAATATTTTGTTGTTTATATATATTTTTCTATATTGTTACAACCGGATCTGGCAACGTTGCAGAGCTAGACAATGATAGCGCTATCTGCTTTATTGAATGATAGACAAGGATATAAACACCAATGTTAATTAAATACTGCCATTATAACGTGGACCTCACTATAGTAAAGTACAATCGTGAAATTGTTTTTCTCCCAGATAGTTCACCCTTTTCATCAATTATCTCAATGACTGCATGGATATTAAGACACTGACGTTACAATCAAGAAAATACTTGTTCTTGCAGGTATTTTACTCTTTTCATCAATCTCCTCAGTGACTTCGCTAATGAAAACAACAAGGCCAGGCGCACAAGACAAGACAAGACAAGATCATACACGTTTAGTCACAATACTTCACATTGTTGCTTATGACGTAACTCACACTGATTAGTCATTGCAATTAGACATGTTTTCTAAGCAACTATGTGAGTATTGTAACTAAACGTGACTAGTCTGTCTTGACTATCGGTGTACGCCCAGCCTTACGTTACATACATGGAACGCAATGGCGTTACACTAATGAAAACAATTCTTATCTTAGTTTCATCCTTTCAGTTCAATGGAAGATAATTAATAAGGTAAAATCACTCTCATAGGTGAAGCTTGATTCTCAATGACCTCCCAATGACCGTGCGGACATGAAAACATAACGTTACAATCATGAAACACAATAACGCTAAAACCATAAAAACACTTGCTCTTGCAGGTATTTTACCCTTTCCATCAGTCTCCCAAATCACTGTACGGATGTGATAACACGCACACTGATACGTAC
>NW_024090181.1:0-2856 GCF_014356525.2 Nilaparvata lugens | reverse complement strand
TTGATCTACTTACTGTAGACTACATAATTGTAATGAAATTGATCTACTTACTGTAGACTACATAATTGTAATTGAAATTGATCTACTTACGTAGACTACATAATTGTAATTGAAATTGATCTACTTACTGTAGACTACATAATTGTAATTGAAATTGATCTACTTACTGTAGACTACATAATGTAATTGAAATTGATCTACTTACTGTAGACTACATAATTGTAATTGAAATTGATCTACTTACTGTATACTACATTACTTAAACTATTTGAATGGAGACAGTTTGGAATGTTGTTTGAATCAAAACGAGAACAGTTTTGGGCATAAGCCTGTCGGGCCATTTCAAAATTTATAATAATTCATTGTACAATATGAGATAAATGAATTTATTGAAATGTAATTTCAACATTTCAACCGTTTATCACACTTGATATTTTACTTGAATACTGTGTAATGTAGCCGATTATTCGACATGAATTTCCATACTACGAATTCGGCTACATTACAACTGTATCACTTTTTTATAAAATAGAACTTTCAAATTTCTTCAATAACGAGCTTAGGGAGGCCATTTGGCTTGAGGCTAAAAGCCTTCTGGCTTCACACCAGTGGTTATCATGAGGCTTTCCACACCATGGCGGGAATTTATTCACTTAATGTGACAACGAGATCTTTCGGCAGGTCCGCCATATATTATGATTTTCACTCAATTCTAGTGTGACAGTGAGTGAATAATCACAGAATTCATTAATTGAGGAAATATGACTGCTATTCGTTCTATTGAATAACAAAAAAGTGATTAAATAGTAAGCAGTTCGTGATGGAACACAACATTGTAGAATCCAATATTGTATAAGAACATGCACAAAGTTGTATCTTTTGAACAAATTTCACGAAAAGATTGAGCATGAAAATCTCTAAATTAATGTCCAGTAACATTTTCACCCAAAATTGAAAATAAGCTTGAAATCCGAGCTTCAATTCCCTATCCGACACGAACAATTTCAATAAGAGATCAAATTCAATTAAAGATGGCGGCTAAAATGGCGAAAATTTTGTCAAAACAGGGTTTTTTTGCGATTTTCTCAAAAACGGCTCCAATGATTTTGATCAAATGATACCTAAAATTGTAATTGAAATTGATCTACTTACTGTAGACTACATAATTGTAATTGAAATTGATCTACTTACTGTAGACTACATAATTGTAATTGAATTGATCTACTTACTGTAGACTACATAATTGGTAATTGAAATTGATCTACTTACTGTAGACTACATAATTGTGATTGAAATTGATCTACTTACTGTAGACTACATAATTGTAATTGAAATTGATCTACTTACTGTAGACTACATAATTGTAATTGAAATTGATCTACTTACTGTAGACTACATAATGTAATTAAATTGATCTACTTACTGTAGACTACATAATTGTAATTGAAATTGATCTACTTACTGTAGACTACATAATTGTAATTGAAATGATCTACTTACTGTAGACTACATAATGGTAATTGAAATTGATCTACTTACTGTAGACTACATAATTGTGATTGAAATTGATCTACTTACTGTAGACTACATAATTGTAATTGAAATTGATCTACTTACTGTAGACTACATAATTGTAATTGAAATTGATCTACTTACGTAGACTACATAATTGTAATTGAAATGATCTACTTACTGTAACACATAATTGTAATTGAAATTGATCTATTACTGTAGACTACATAATTGTAATTGAAATTGATCTACTTACTGTAGACTACATAATTGTAATTGAAATTGATCTACTTACTGTAGACTACATAACTGTAATTGAAATTGATCTACTTACTGTAACTACATAATTGTAATTGAAATTGATCTACTTACTGTAGACTACATAATTGTAATTGAAATTGACTCTTACTGTAGACTACATAATTGTAATTGAAATTGATCTACTTACTGTAGACTACATAATTGTAATTGAAATTGATCTACTTACTGTAGACTACATAGTTGTAATTGAAATTGATCTACTTACTGTAGACTACATAATTGTAATTGAAATGATCTACTTACTGTATACTACATTACTGTAACTATTTGAATGGAGACAGTTTGGAATGTTGTTTTTAATCAAAACGAGAACTTTGGGCATAAGCTGTCGGGCCCTTCAAAATTTATAATAATTCATTTACAATATGATATAATGAATCTATTGAAATGAATTTCCACATTTCAACCGTTTATCACACTTGATATTTTACTTGAATACTGTGTAATGTAGCCGATTATTCGACATGAATTTCCGTACTACAATTCGGCTACATTACAACTGTATCACTTTTTTATAAAATAGAACGTTCAAATTTCTTCAATAACGAGCCTGGGAGGCCATTGTGGCTTGAGGCTAAAAGCCTTCTGGCTTCACACCAGTGTTACATGAGGCTTTCCACACCATGGCGGGAATTTATTCACTCAATGTGACAACGAAATCTTTCGGCAGGTCCGCCATATATTATGATTTCACTCAATTCTAGTGTGACAGTGAGTGAATAATCACAGAATTTATTTATTGATGAAATATGACTGCTAGTCGTTCTATTAAATACAGAGAAGGGATTGAATAGTAAGCAGTTCGTGATGGAACCACATTGTAGAATCCAATATTGTATAAGAACATGCACAAAGTTGTATCTTTGACCAATTTCACGAAAAGATTGAGCATGAAAATCTCTACAATTAATGTCCAGTAACATTTTCACCCAAAATTGAAAATAGCTTGAAATCCGAGCTTCAATTCCCTATCCGACACACAATTTCCATTAAGAGATCAAATTCAATTAAAGATGGCGGCTA
>NW_024090180.1:0-1274 GCF_014356525.2 Nilaparvata lugens | reverse complement strand
CGTTTCATATCACAAATTCGTTGTAATCAAATTTTGCGTCTTCATATCACAAATTCGTGTATCAAATTTTGCGTCTTCATATCACAAATTCGTTTGTATCAAATTATGCGTCTTTCATATCACAAATCGTTGTAATCAAATTGCTGCGTCTTCTATCACAAATTCGTTGTAATCAAATTTTGCGTCTTCATCCACAATTCGTTGTAATCAATTTTGCGTCTTCATATCACAAATTCGCTTGTAATCAAATTTGCGTCTTCATATCACAAATTCGTTGTAATCAAATTTTGCGTCTTCATATCACAAATTCTTTTGTAATCAAATTATGCGTTTTCATATCACAATTCGTTGTAATCAAATTTTGCGTCTTCATATCACAAATTCGTTGTAATCAAATTTTGCGTCTTCATATCACAAATTCGTTGTAATCAAATTTTGCGTCTTCATATCACAAATTCGTTGTAATCAAATTTTGCGTCTTCATATCACAAATTCGTTGTAATCAATTTTTGCGTCTTCATATCACAAATTCGTTGTAATCAAATATTGCGTCTTCATATCACAAATTCTTTTGTAATCAAATTCTGCGTTTTCTGATCATAATTCGTTGTAATCATTTTGCGTCTTCATATCACAATTCGTTGTAATCAAATTTTGCGTCTTCATATCACAAATTCGTTTTGATCAAATTTGCCGTCTCTGATCACAAATTCGTTGTATCAAATTTTGCGTCTTCATATCACAAATTCGTTTGTACTCAAACAAATCAAATTTTGCGTTTTCTGATCATAATTCGTTGTAATCAAATTTTGCGTCTTCATATCACAATTCGTTGTAATCAAATTTTGCGTCTTCATATCACAAATTCGTTGTAATCAAATTTTGCGTCTCATATCACAATTTTTTTGTAATCAAATAATTGCGTCTTCATATCAAAAATTCTTTTGTGTACTCAATTTCGCGTTTTCTATCACAAATTCGTTGTAATCAAATTTTGCGTCTTCCATCAACTAAATTGATCACAGCCGGATTAAACGTTGCTAAAAATACTCCCAAAAATGTATTGACGACCACCAGACTCTCATAACCACCAATCTTGACCGCATAGGTATGGTAAGAGATGATACTGACGCGCCTAATATTCCATAGCCAATTAAAGTTTTTCCTCCAAACATTTCAGCCAATTCCCAAATGGATTTGTAGAAACATATCCATAGTAGAATCTCACAAGAGCTTTTTCTTCCATCACAGTTTTCTGATGTGAAGAAGTTTAA
>NW_024090179.1:0-2997 GCF_014356525.2 Nilaparvata lugens | reverse complement strand
ATGTCGTTGTAATCAAATTTTGCGTCTTCATATCACAAATTAGAAGAAGAATAGATATAGAATAGAATAGAACTTTATTTACACTTCACAGCAGAAAATGAACATAATACAAGACCATTCTTCTAGATCCAATAGCATGAGAGAGCACTAATTTACAATACAGTTATTACAATATTACAATTCAGTTTTTGCTATTTTAGAAAAAAAAAAGAAATGAAGACATTTTTTCAAAAATGTCACACCTTGTTTTCTCCACGCGTCTCATGCGATCAAGGCAACCCTCAATATACTATTCTTGATTTCTCTCAACCCGTAGTGTTGTCTGCCATGCACGAGTCTACTCTGTATCTTGTGCCGAGCACTCTTTTTAATTCAGGCCTTTTCCCAAGTTATAATAGTAAATTTAATACGCAATAGACTAGAGCCATTATTGTAAGTGAGTTAGCGAAATAAATTATTTTCTCTCTCTATTATGAACGACCATGACTTCGAGTTTCCCATGATAGATATTTAAAAATTGTGGCTCCGAGTCGTCGAGGAATGTAGATTATGGAATTATCTCTAAAACTTAGCCTTCCTGTCGCGACATAGAGTGCGATAAGTTGGAAAACAGCAAGCATTGAAATTATAACAAACTACCGATTTTGCAGTTACTATTTGGTCCAAAGGCTCTAGAAGTCACGCGACGATTGGTCAAATTGATTCCCTTTGCCCAATAGGAGACCTGTTTCTAAATACAGTAGTGGGGGGGATTCCCCAGTCGCGAGACCAGATTACGTTTCGGAGGACACTTTGCTAGGAGCACTACGAGAGTAAAGATGTAGTCATTATGTTTCGCCCTTTTTGGGCAAGTTTATAAGTTTATATCATTAGTTAATGTAGGAGCTAGTTTTATTGTTATTAAAGTTTAAATTTTCTAGTAGTGCCATGTCCTGAAAAGTTTAATTGTGTTTCTTCATCATGTAAGAATAATTGTTTCTTCAAATAACCGCTAAGGTACTATAAAATAAGGTTAAAATATAATTTAGGGAATTTAATTAATTGAAACTTCAATCAAAGAGTATTTTATCAACAAAGCCTGTAATTGTTCAAGTTGATAATATTGATTGAGAATAGTCTTTTTGAGTTTATTAGTGATGGAAGATAATTATAATTATTTTTTCTGAAGAAGTACGTACAGTAAGTAGAGAAGAAAGTTTTCACTTATGTTACATTTGAGTTATTGTTTCTGGAGATATATTATCGTAGAGTATTGCTGAAAGTCAGAAGATAGCATTTAAATTGGAATGAAATTTTTTAAGATTATGTTCATATGAGTTTATGACATTTTATAATTATATTTTTTCAGACTCTGTTTTCTTATGTCATAAGGCTTTCGAATGATTTAGTAAATTTTTTATGATAGAAATCTTAATAGACGAAGAAGAAAGTTTTTCTTTTCCAGGAATTAATATTAATGAATGTTCAAATTATAATACAATTTAAATTATTTTCTATGTGTCTACTAATTTTATTTAATTAAAGGTAAAAACTATCTACAAGATAATCTTATAAGGCAAACATTATTTTTACCTTAAAGTGAAATTTTCAATATTTTTTCTTTTATTGTGTTATAAAGTGTCTTGTTTTGTTTTGTGATAAATTCATAATTCTAGTTGATACTCGTTTTTGGACTTGTATTTGTAGGTAAATCAAATCATAAACTCTGAATGTTCATTTTTAATTAAGGTTCTGAGCATTTGGGCGAATGCCCGTTGTTTACACTTGGATTGCGTCCTATAGTTCATAAATAATAAATAAAATAAATGTTGGCTAGCGCACAAGTTTCCACAATACTAGCCGAGCTACTATATGAAAAATTATATTTGATTTCGCAAACAAACGAAAAATATCATATAAGTTAGCATCATTTCAATCTGAATTATTCCTTTTCTAAGAGTATTATATCAATTTATAAAAGTTAACATCATAATTAATGAAGTATTCATTTTCTAAAAGCATTATATTAATTTATTACGGGTGTTTTCATAAAAGTTGCATTGTATATTAATGACACTCTGGCAAGTAAATTCGTTTTAATTCAATCTTAAATTTTGAGAATGAAATCAGAACGTCAAGATAAAATCTAAATTAAATAACAGAATAAACTCCTGTTTTAGCTTTTGATGAATTGTAGGAAGAGTTAGAAATTAATGCTGTAATACATTTATTTACAGCGGTTCATGTGTGTCCCCAAACAAACTTCATGTACCACCCCTTTGGTTCCGCAAATTTATGTAACACCGCTTCAAGACACCCGTTCAGACGACAGGTCTAGGGACGTAAGAGGACTTCGCCGTCAAGCCAAATTCAACCGGTAAAAGTTCACCGCCAAAAACAAGGTACTGTAACCCCGACGATAAAGCAACGTACAGACCAACGTAAGTGCAGTGTAGTGAAACAAAGGTTCATTCGAGAATGTCAATCAAAAGTGGGGATTCAAAATTATTATGAAATGGGTTATATGGGTTACTATCGAAATTTGGGTTCAACGGGCTTTTCTTTCTTGAGTAATTTCATGTTGAAATCAATTGGTTATTTTATGACTGATATTGTTTGGTTTTGTGACGTATTGCTATCTAAACGGGGATAGTAATGCGCCCCCGAATCAGATGAAGAATGTCAACAAAGTAACATGAAATTGTTGTTTCTGTTGTTCGATTTTAGTTGCCAATGTTTATTGAAGCTGTTTGTATTTTTTAATTATTTCAAAGTGTAGTGTTAGTTATAGTAGAAACCTAGTAAATCAGGCATGGCAAGATTTTGAAGTTTTCTTGACTCTAGCCCGTTCACCCCTGCATGAATTAGGTATAGACTCAGGTATTTTCTAGATGTGTCGGCCTATTTCTAAATTCTAATTTTATTCAAAATTATCTTTTTTATCATCTTTTAAAAGGTCAGGCACAATCTAGTTTTCTGTATCAATTGTTTAATAGTTGAGTATTGACCAAAACTAGT
>NW_024090178.1:0-3734 GCF_014356525.2 Nilaparvata lugens | reverse complement strand
CAGTCGTAAGGCACTGATGACAGTTGAGACCCTAGCAGTTCTGCAGCGTTTGTCCAGCATGGGGCCTGTCATGGGTTACATCAGCACTACCCTCCCTTTGGCCGACTTCCTGCAACGACTTGGTCCAGCTGCCTGTGTGGTGGTCATCGATTTGGTGCGACTCTGCAGTGGGCTGGTCAGCTCTATGCTGGTCGATTGTCTTGGCAGGTTGGTGGTATTTCATCTTCTTCTTCCCTTCCTTGTGGGTTAAATGGAAGAGGAGGCTTCTATTGCCTCAATTTCGCCCACATCACTTTTATTGTAAAGTGTAAATAAAAGTCATTTATCTATCTATCTATCTATCTATCTATCAAACAGGAATTAGGCTATTGCCTGTTCCGACTCACATTCAGCTTATTTTTAGAATTGAAAATGTATGAACTAATAACATTAACATTATTATTCGTAGCGTTCTGGAGTATGGTTGTGTGGTTTGGAACCCATACCAGAATTCACTGATACATCCTTTGGAGTGTGTTCAAAACAGATTCCTCAGATATTTATATTTTAAAAAGTTCAACAATACATGCCCCTTCGACTTTCCAACTCACAACTCAGAATGATGTTCGGTGTGGAATCATTGAAATTGAGACGTGATTTTAATATGCTTTTGTTCGTTTTTAATGTATTCAATGGCAGAATCAGCTCAATGTTTTTGCTTTATTTATTTATTAGAACCGTCACAAACACGATATTTGGAAAGAGAAACAGGCAATTGCCCAAAACTTCTTCAATTCCTTGATTTTGGCACATAAATAGTCCAAAGTGAGGTTAAGTTTAAAATTTCTGTTTTCACCAAAGATTAACACTCAGAGAATACGTATTCGAGTTATGACTGATGAATTTTGAATTTCGAAATGTTTTTCCAGTTAAATGTGTACATTTCTGCAGTGCCTCGCCGTTCCAGTTTTAGATTATTTATACCTTATTGCAACACTTTAAATCATCAGAACTCTCCCATATATAGATCATCATTCATTTTCAATTGCTTCTCGGATCATCTTGACCTGTCATTCGGTTACAGTCGCTTCCGTAGGGATTGTAGGCGACTTCTGCGAGTGTGACTGTCGAGTGTTTTAATGTTTTAATGTGTCTCTTGTCTGTTGAGTTGATGTTGTATGTTTTTTTTTTTAAATCCACTTTTGTACTAGTCCTCATGGGTATGATTAGTACTGATTCTGTTTTTTTTTTGTTCATTTCTTTTTTTCTATTATTTTCCCTCTTCTTTCATTGTAATTTTTCAATATTCTTCTTTTCTGTACTCTTACTATGTATAATGAACTATTGTAATTGTGTTGTTATGGAAGCAATTTGGGAGGAATCCTGTATGCTTCCATGTTTTTCATAAATAAATAAATAAATATGATCTATTCTAATAACATCACTAGCATCACAGAGGCAAATGCGGCTACCTACTGGTAGAGTTTAAAATTACACACATCAGGAACCAATAAGGAGAGAGTAGGCGGAGTTGAAAATATGAGCCAACATGTGCTGACGTCTACTGGCAGAATGCAGAGTTACATCACAAACTGTCAACCAATCTGGAGAAGAAGAAGAAAAAGAAAAAGAAGAACAAGAACAAGAAGATGAGATTCTTGCGTTCCTTTTGTGATCGTCCTGTGTTCCTGACGCATATGTTTGTGCACAGCTAAACCTATCTGACAATATCCTATACTATTAAACGAGCAATTCTGTCTATCTTATAAATGTGATATCACTCATCAAAAATCAATGAATGACTGGGAAAACCAGACGTGATTTGAGGAAATCCATGGAGTGAGTGGATGAAGTATTATGTCAGTTCACTCGCGAAAACTCCGGCAAACTCGGAGCTTGCGAAAAGTTTGGTTGTCGGATTCGGTGACAAGTGACAACAACCAAGCTCCTTACAAGCTAGCATCAAATAGTCTCCCCGACAGAAAATTCCCTACTGGTTCAGATGGGACCGTAGACGTCATTCAAGCTCCTCGGATGCTCACTACAATCAAGCTCCCGTCAGTTAAGCTCCTCTCTCAGGAGCTCAGTTGACGCCGTCAGTTGATCACCTCGAAAGTGGTTTTAAAAGGAGCTTTACTGACGGGGAGCTTAGCTGTCGGGGAGCTTAGTTGGCGCGTTCCCAATCAACCATGTACAAACCGTATGTATCGCTTGAGTAAGAAATGCCGGGATCTCTATTATATAGAGAACATGTCTAAAATCCTTGAAATTTGAAAGCATACAGATTTCATCTATTAACGTAAACAACATCATCAAAGTTCGGTAATATATTACTTTCCTTGCCCTATTACCATAGGTAAGGAAAGTATTGCTTTCCGAAAAAAATTAAGGTACCCCAATTTCTAAATTTCTATACGTTTCAAAGTCCCCTGAGTCCAAAAAAGGTTTTTTGGGTATTGGTCTGTATGTGTGTGTGTGTGTGTGTATGAGTGTATGTGCGTCTGTGTACACAATTATCATCTCCCAATTATATAAGGATCCGACACGAACAATTTCGATCAAATGAATTCAAGATGGCGGCTAAAATGGCGAAAATGTTGTCAAAAACGGGGTTTTTCGTGATTTTCTCGGAAACGGCTCCAACGATTTTGATCAATTCATACCTAAAATAGTCATCGATAAGCTCTATCAACTGCACAAGTCCCATATCTGTAAAAATTTCAGGAGCTCCGCCCCATCAATGCAGATAGATTCCCAATTATCAGGCTTCAGATACAATTGAAACAAAAAAAAAATCAAGGAGTAGATTGAGCATGAAAATCTCTACAATTAATGTTCAGTAACATTTTCAAAGAAATTGAAAATAAGCTTTAAATTCGAGAAAATGTGATTATTCAATTGCAAATTATTGTTGATTCTATTAAATCCTTCACTATGCGAGATAGCAGACCTCATGTGTGTCTCCAGGTTATTGCCCTGTCACCGCTGGCTCAAATCTTTGAATAGTAGACTTGAGATGCGCGGGAACACTAGCGTCAGGTGATCAATTTTCATAACGGCAAGGAAAGTTGTGTGAGTGCGCCACACCAGATTTTTTAGATTATTCCTGCAAGTTATCATGTATGCTTGAAGCATACGATCTTATTTCGTTTGAGTTGCACATACAGAGGAGAATTTATTGCATCCGGAAGAGTGTGACATCTGCATTAACAAAATGTGGCTCAAAATATCACGTAGTCCGGTAACGCGCTGTATTTTTAGTCAAACTCCTACGTGACTGTCATCCCAGTATTGGAGAATTAACAGATAGCCCATAAACATCGAAGCAGGAATGATTTGGGCTCCTGTCCAAATATGTAGCCGATGCAGGAATTTGATTGAGCAACCGTTCGCCAGACTTAAAATAAGAATATGATAGCATTGTCCTGCATACTATACCCTTTATCACGCTGCACTTAACCGGTTCAAACTGGCTTTTTGGAATCAATAATGACCAGTCAATTGAAGTTGGTCAATAAATAAAGCAATGAAGCAACTCCTGATGCATAACCTATTTAGTGTTTGATAGTTCGATCATTCAACCACAGTAAGAAGGAGGAGAAGAAGATGAAGAAGTAGAAGAAGAAGTAAAAGAGGAAGGAGTTAGAAGGAGAAGGAGAGAATGTAGAAGAGGAAGGAGTAGAATGAGGAGAAAAAGAAGAAGGAGAGGAGGAGAAGTGGAAGAAGGAGAGAGGAGGAGAAAAAGGAAACGAAAA
>NW_024090177.1:0-2997 GCF_014356525.2 Nilaparvata lugens | reverse complement strand
GGAGAAGGAGAGAATGTAGAAGAGGAAGGAGTAGAATGAGGAGAAAAAGAAGAAGGAGAGGAGGAGAAGTGGAAGAAGGAGAGAGGAGGAGAAAAAGGAAACGAAAAAGAAGAAGGAGGAAATATAGAGAAATGAACAACATTGCTGTTTCTAGCGTGAATAATATTAGTAATTTTCATTAGGGTATCTTCTTGCTACATTGATACTCTGTTGGGTTTTGATTAACAACTAAGACTTGATTAAAAACTATTTCCAACCTAAATTATTATTTGATCATTAGTTAAACTGAAATTGGATGAAATTATTATGTATTATTTCATTAAAATTGTAATTAATTTAATGAAAATTGTAATAGTTTACTGTTATCAATATAATTTAGAATCGTCGTTTCTTCAAAGTAAGGTTAGTTTTGAAGCAGCTTTTTTGATATTAAAATTGAAAAAGATTGTATCAAAATAAGCTAGCACGGTTTATTTTTCACCCCTGTTTCATTTAAAAAATTGAGTCGATATCTTAATAATAACTGAGATAACAGTGATAGCTGACCAGCTAGACTTTAGCTCAAATTCCTTCAAACTTCCCGAATCGGATTAAGCAAAATCACATAATTTCAACTATAACCAGTAGCTACAAGACCCATAGCAAAAATTATAAGAATTTATTTACTTGATATAAACAAAATAATAACAAAAGCTTACATACCTGAAACACAATCCATAGATATCGGCTAGTAACTAGGCAAAGAAGTATAAAATAAACTTTATAGAACATTTCGTAGTTAAATGGTCTATCTTATTCAATTTACATAAACATATAAACTT
Source organism: Nilaparvata lugens (assembly GCF_014356525.2). Lineage (NCBI taxonomy): Eukaryota > Metazoa > Arthropoda > Insecta > Hemiptera > Delphacidae > Nilaparvata > Nilaparvata lugens. The sequence goes on along the minus strand of NW_024090177.1, from coordinate 2,176 downwards.
TGTAGAAGAATAAAACTTCAAGTCAATTTGGCTGCACTTTAGTATATGGGCCGCACAATCTAGCATTGAGATCGATAGAGGAGATCAGGACATGATCAACCATGTATAACATTGTTGTCGATTTCCAAGGATTAGCTGAAAAAATATGGCGGGAAGTTCAAAATTTTTATTTAAATTTCCATTTTTAATAATTTCTTCATGGCTAAAATATGTTTAAAACAAGTGCAATCTCATGTAAAATTTGACGAGGAATCCAATGAAACTAATTTCAGGTTCCTTACTTTAGAGTTTTTGAGATATTGTAAAAAATGTGCGAAAAAGTACAAATTTTTGTTTTAAAAGAGGTGAACCTGTTTGCATGGTGATTGATAAGTATTTTCAACTATTGGATTTAGTAGAATGATAAATTCTTAAGAAAAAATGTCCAGTCAGTTGATTACCTTAAATCAAAATTGTTCGAGATATTTGGACAAATTAAGATTTTGCAACTCCATTTTTGCTACCTAGGAAGAACTTTAGGTTAGAAAAAGCTTAGATTGGGGAAAGCTTAGGTTAGGAGGAGCTTGAATCAGGAAAATATTAGGTTAGGGGAATCTTAGGTTAGGAAAAGCTTAGATTAGGGAAAGCTTAGGTTAGGAGAAGCTAGGGTCAGGAAAAGCTTAGGTTAGTGAAATCTTAGTTTAGGAAAAGCTTATATTAGGAAAAAAGCTTATGTTGGAAAAAGCTTAGATTAGGAAGAGCTAAGGTTAGGGAAAGCATAGGTTAGGAAAGAGATAAGGTTAGGAAAAGCTTAGGTTAGGGGAAGCTGGGTCTAGGGAAAGCTTGGGTTAGGAAAAGTTTGGATTAGAAGAAGGTTAGGAGAAGCTTAGGTTGGGGGAAGCTGGGTCTGAAAAAAGCTTAGGTTGAGGAAAGCTTGGGTTAGGAAAATGTAGATAAGGAAAAGCTTAGGTTAGGAAGAAGTTGAGGTTGGGAAAAGCTTAAGTTAAGAGAAGCTTGGGTTAGGTAAAGCTTAGGTTAGGGGAAGCTGGGTTTTGGGAAAAGCTTAGGTTGGGGAAAGCTTGGGTTAGGAAAAGCTCAGATTAGAAAAAGTTCAGATTGGGGAAAGCTTAGGTTAGAGAAGGTTGGGTCTGGAATAAACTTAGGTTAGGAAAAGCTCAGGTTAGTATTCATTCCATAGTAGAATATTACTACTATATTACATAGTAGAACATTAATCTACATCAATATAGAGAAATGAACAACATTGCTGTTTCTAGCGTGAATAATATTAGTAATTTTCATTAGGGTATCTTCTTGCTACATTGATACTCTGTTGGGTTTTGATTAACAACTAAGACTTGATTAAAAACTATTTCCAACCTAAATTTATTATTTGATCATTAGTTAAACTGAAATTGGATGAAATTATTATGTATTATTTCATTAAAATTGTAATTAATTTAATGAAAATGTAATAAGATTTACTGTTATCAATATAATTAGAATCGTCGTTCTTCAAATTAAGGTTAGTTTTGAAGCAGCTTTTTTGATATTAAAATTGAAAAAGATTGTATCAAAATAAGCTAGCACGGTTTATTTTTCACCCCTGTTTCATTTAAAAAATTGAGTCGATATCTTAATAATAACTGAGATAACAGTGATAGCTGACCAGCTAGACTTTAGCTCAATTCCTTCAAACTTCCCGAATCGGATTAAGCAAAATCACATAATTTCAACTATAACCAGTAGCTACAAGACCCATAGCAAAAATTATAAGAATTTTACTTGATATAAACAAAATAAACAAAAGCTTACATACCTGAAACACAATCCATAGATATCGGCTAGTAACTAGGCAAAGAAGTATAAAATAAACTTTATAGAACATTTCGTAGTTAAATGGTCTATCTTATTCAATTTACATAAACATATAAACTTTGTAGAAGAATAAAACTTCAAGTCAATTTGGCTGCACTTTAGTATATGGGCCGCACAATCTAGCATTGAGATCGATAGAGGAGATCAGGACATGATCAACCATGTATAACATTGTTGTCGATTTCCAAGGATTAGCTGAAAAAATATGGCGGGAAGTTCAAAATTTTTATTTAAATTTCCATTTTTAATAATTTCTTCATGGCTAAAATATGTTTAAAACAAGTGCAATCTCATGAAATTTGACGAGGAATCCAATGAA
>NW_024090176.1:0-2669 GCF_014356525.2 Nilaparvata lugens | reverse complement strand
AGCCTGCTGATTTCATCCTTGGACGATCCAGTCGGGGGTTCAGGGGGCGGAGCCCCCTGGCTAGACGGATATGGCGAGCGAAGCGAGCCTGACGGCTAGTGAATGAATAAACTTGACAAAACATCATGTGTTCAATCATGAATTCATAAGGACAGCAAAAATCATATGTCCAAAAATCGATCTGTATGTGTAAAGCTGCGTACACATACTCGTGCTTCCAATTCGCACCGAGCACGCTCCTCCCTCGTACCGCCCACGTACCACCATCGCACAGCAATCGCTCCGCCTCCGCTCTCTACTCGCACCGATCATGAACGTTACGGAAGATGGTAGATCTTCTCGCGTTCCCCGGTCGAACCATTGTTGCTCGCCGGTCGATCATCAATCGCTCTGCTGGACTGACGTTCGGTCTTGGAGCGGAACGAAAGTCTGTACGCACCTTAACTGACTTTTACATAAACCATGTTATGTGTTATGATGTGATATAGCATGTTGAATCTGGTATTTCTGTACTCATTAGATAGCTAGTCCGATCTATTTCTCCTCTGCGAAATATAATATTGCATACTTTTGAGTTGGTCAGTTAACGCGAATAAATGTAATGCCAGGTGTACATTGATTAATAACGCTGGTTACCAGTTAGAGCGGTATTTATGCCTGAACAGGTTAAACTCAGTATGATTAAATGAATAAACCGAGATATGCGAAAGCTCTCGCCGAGTATTTAAACGAACTAAAAGCTACTTGTTTATAGTTGTATGTTTAATTAATAAGAAATTCAGCTAATTAATATACTGGATGTATTTTATTTATGATGCTCTATCCTCTAACTCTGTTCCTTGTTACTCTCCGTCAGTATTTATTGCATTATCCTCACTCTCTTTCGTCATTTTTCGTAATTAACTTTTCAACTTCCTCCTTCCTTCTAAACTTTTCCACTCTCCAGTTGAACTCCCTTCTTATTCCTCCTCCATACTTCTCCAAATTATCTCACTCCCACTCTCTTATTTATTTTTTCACTTCGATTTATCCTTTATTCTCCAATCATTCTTTCTTTTCCTTTTCCGACTATTGAATTGCCTGCTCTAATAAATGAATAAATAAATAACCATTCAATCTGTTTCAACCACAAAAAAATCACATGAGCCGTACGAATGGACGAATTGAAAAGGATTATTCTTCTATCAATAGACCAATATTTGAGTGTTTCTTGAATAAGAAAGTAGATGAATGAATATTATATCTCATCCTCAATGGACATTCATGAGTGTGAATGTTCTACTTTTTTGGCCACAGAAAAACTCACATACATGTAGGTATCATCTGCTTTATAATAGCTTTTGTGGTGTAATACCATATTATTATTATTGTTATTATAATTGTGTTGTTGTGCAGCTGTGCTGTAGTGATTCCTCATGGATCCATTGTTTTTTAAGTTATGTGTGGATTGTAGTGTGTAGTATAAGTTTTATCTGCTATAGTTGAGTTCTTCAACTCGTATTTTCTTGTTTTAATTAATAGCGACGATTGTCTCAACATATTGTATGTTTTATGGCAATAAACGATTTGATTTATTTTTCATCTCTATCCAAGTAGATTCAAACCTATCTAAAGTGCATGAATTCTGGAAAAATTCTTTTAGATGTAAAGTATACCAGAGATCCTGATACGTTATTATTTTCAGTTTTTATGATCAAAAGTTCTATTTTATGAGAGTTTCTTCATTCATTTATTCAATAAGTAGGCTGCATTATCAAAATGATAGGGAGAGGAAAAATTAGGTAACCTTGTGCTATATTTCTCTTGTTCTATATTGAATTGGCAACTACATAGTCCTATCATCTCTACTGACTAAACTACAGCTCACTACAGCTCTCTTTTCTCACAAATTTTCCCTCTTCTTCCACATATTCCCTTTTCATTCTCACAAATACTAGTTCGTCTCTATCACTTCTTCTAAAACGCAAAAACCACATTCAAAACGCATCAATTCTAGAACCATGCCTTGTTTCTAACAGAACCGGCATTGAGAAAGGTGCATAGCGGATTGGCTGTGATGGGTTGGCTTGAGATTGTGCCCTCCAGCCAATCGTGAAAGACGTGATCAGTTGAATCGTAACAAGCCGATCATCGCTCAACAGCTGAACAGCTGATTTGCTCTTCACCACCGAAATATTATTCTAATTATTGCACGGATTTATAGTTCACGACATCCGCCTCGGAACAAATCACTCGAAACGATTTCTGAGTTATCGGCACCTGTCTCAAATCATCATGGAAGATTTCTCTCAGATTCATAAATTCATCTTGTAGTAAATCATGGAAAAGAATGATATTGATATCGTTATACAACTCTTATATGAGTTTTTCATAAATTATATCATATAAAAATAGTTTGTGAGCATTAAGTTACAAAAGGCGATAACCTTGTAATAACGATCAATGAATAATCATAACAATAGTAATAACAATAATAATAATAATATAATAATAATAATAATAATAATAATAATAATAATAATAATAATAATAATAATAATAATAGTAACAATAAATGAATATGATAGAATAATCCACAATATTTACAAAATAATAATCATTCTTGTCATAGTCATTCAATTCAGCTATTTCACATGCATGAAATCAAGCCGGTAAACAGCTGATTGTAG
>NW_024090175.1:0-3372 GCF_014356525.2 Nilaparvata lugens | reverse complement strand
AATTTCAATTTCATGATTTTCATGATGGTTAGCTACATCATGGATTTTCGAGAAAATAAAAAATTTCAATTTTTCAATATTTTCATGATGGTTAGCCTACATCATGGATTTTCTGAGATTTACATCATGGATTTTCGAGGAAATAAAAAATTTCAATTTTTCATGATGGTTAGCTACATCATGGATTTTCTGAGATTACATCATGGATTTCGAGAAAATAAAAAATTTCAATTTTATGATTTTCATGATGGTTAGCTACATCATGGATTTTCTGAGATTTACATCATGGATTTTCGAGAAAATAAAAAATTTCAATTTTTCATGATTTTCATGATGGTTAGCCTACATCATGGATTCTCTGAGATTTACATCATGGATTTTCGAGAAAAAAAAAATTTCAATTTTTCATGATTTTCATGATGGTGTTACATCATGGATTTTCGAGAAAATAAAAAATTTCAATTTTTCATTTTTCATGATTTCCATGATGGTTAGCCTACATCATGGATTTCGAGAAAATAAAAAATTTCAATTTTTATGATTTTCATGATGGTTAGCCTACATCATTGATTTTCTGAGATTTACATCATGGATTTCGAGAAAATAAAAAATTTCAATTTTTCATGATTTTCATGATGGTTAGCCTACATCATTTCCTGAGATTTACATCATGGATTTCGAGAAAATAAAAAATTTCAATTTTTCATATTTTCATGATGGTTAGCCTACATCATGGATTCTGAGATTTACATCATGGATTTTCGAGAAAATAAAAAATTCAATTTTTCATGATTTTCATGATGGTTAGCCTACATCATGGATTTTCGAGAAAATAAAAAATTTCAATTTTTCCATGATTTTCATGATGTTAGCCTACATCATGGATTTTCGAGATTTACATCATGGATTCGAGAAAATAAAAAATTTCAATTTTTCATGATGGTTAGCCTACATCATGGATTTTCTGAGATTTACATCATGGATTTCTGAGAAAATAAAAAATTTCAATTTTTCATGATTTTCATGATGGTTAGCCTACATCATGGATTTTCTGAGATTTACTCATGATTTCGAGAAAATAAAAAATTTCAATTTTTCATGATTCATGATGGTTAGCCTACATCATGATTTTCTGATTTACATCATGGATTTCGAGAAAAAAAAAATTCAATTTTTCATGATTTTCATGATGGTTAGCCTACATCAGGATTTTCTGAGATTACATCATGGATTTTCCAGAAAATAAAAAATTTCAATTTTATGATTTTCATGATGGTTAGCCTACATCCTGGATTTCTTGAGATTTACACATGGATTTTCGAGAAAATAAAAAATTTCAATTTTCATTATTTTCATGATGGTTGCCTACATCATGGATTTTCTGAGATTTACATCATGGATTTTCGAGGAAATAAAAAATTTCAATTTTTCATGATTTCCATGATGGTTAGCCTACATCATGGATTTTCGAGAAAATAAAAAATTTCAGTTTTTCAATATTTTCATGATGGTTAGCCTACATCATGGATTTTCTGAGATTTACATCATGGATTTCGAGAAAATAAAAAATTCAATTTTTCATGATTTTCATGATGGTTAGCCTACATCATGGATTTCTTGAGATTTACATCATGGATTTTCGAGAAAATAAAAAATTTCAATTTTTCATGATCTTCATGATGGTTAATACATCATGGATTTTCTGAGATTTACATCATGGATTTTCGAGAAAATAAAAAAATTCAATTTTTCATGATTTTCATGATGGTTAGCCTACATCATGGATTTTCTGAGATTTACATCATGGATTTTCGAGAAAATAAAAAATTTCAATTTTTCAATATTTTCATGATGGTTAGCCTACATCATGGATTTTCTGAGATTTACATCATGGATTTTCGAGAAAATAAAAAATTCAATTTTTCATTATTTTCATGATGGTTAGCCTACATCATGGATTTTCTGAGATTTACATAATGGATTTTTCGAGAAAATAAAATATTTCAATTTTTCATTTTTCATGATTTTCATGATGGTTAGCTACATCATGGATTTTCGAGAAAATAAAAAATTTCAGTTTTTCAATATTTTCATGATGGTTAGCCTACATCATGGATTTTCTGAGATTTACATCATGGATTTCGAGAAAATAAAAAATTCAATTTTTCATGATTTTCATGATGGTTAGCTACATCATGGATTTTCTGAGATTACATCATGGATTTTCGAGAAAATAAAAAATTTCAATTTTTCATGATCTTCATGATGGTTAATACATCATGGATTTTCTGAGATTACATCATGGATTTTCGAGAAAAAAAAAATTTCAATTTTTCATGATTTTCATGATGGTTAGCCTACATCATGGATTCTCTGAGATTTACATCATGGATTTTCGAGAAAATAAAAAATTTCAATTTTTCCATGATTTTCATGATGGTTAGCCTACATCATGGATTTTCTGAGATTTACATCATGGATTTTCGAGAAAATAAAAAATTTCAATTTTTCATGATTTTCATGATGGTTAGCCTACATCATGATTTTCTGAGATTTACATCATGGATTTTCGAGAAAATAAAAAATTTCAATTTTTCATGATTTTCATGTTAGCCTACATCATGGATTTCCTGAGATTTACATCATTGTTTTTCGAGAAAATAAAAAATTTCAATTTTTCATGATTGTTATGATGGTTAGCCTACATCATGGATTTTCTGAGATTTACATCATGGATTTTCAAGAAAAAAACATTCTCAATTTTTCATGATTTTCATGATGGTTAGCCTATATCATGGATTTTCTGAGATTCACATCATGGATTTTCGAGAAAATAAAAAATTTCAATTTTTCATGATTTTCATGATGGTTAGCCTACATCATGGATTTTCTGAGATTTACATCATTGATTTTCGAGAAAATAAAAAATTCCAATTTTTCATGATTTTCATGATGGTTAGCCTACATCAGTTATTTTCTGAGATTTACATAATGGATTTTCGAGAAAATAAAAAATTTCAATTTTTCATGATTTTCATGATGGTTAGCCTACATCATGGATTTTCTGAGATTTACTTCATTGATTTTCGAGAAAATAAAAAATTTCAATTCTTCATGGCTCCATGATGGTTAGCCTACATCATGGATTTTCTGAGATTTACATCATGGATTTACGAGAAAATAAAAAATTTCAATTTTTCATGATTTTCATGATGGTTAGCCTACATCATGGATTTTCTGAGATTACATCATGGATTTTCGAGAAAATAAAAAATTTCAATTTTTCATGATTTTCATGATGGTTAGCTACATCTGGATTTTCTGAGATTTACATCATGGATTTTCGAGAAAAAAAAAATTTCAATTTTCATG
>NW_024090174.1:0-3035 GCF_014356525.2 Nilaparvata lugens | reverse complement strand
AAAAACATTCTCAATTTTTCATGATTTTCATGATGGTTAGCCTATATCATGGATTTTCTGAGATTCACATCATGGATTTTCGAGAAAATAAAAAATTTCAATTTTTCATGATTTTCATGATGGTTTTATTTTATAAATTGATATTCTGTTGGTTTGCGATAATGCAAACGTTTCATTTCTATTGCTAGAGTTGTGGCTGATATGCCTGATTCGGCTTAAACATTATTGGATTGTAAGCTTATATTATATAGAAATGCTGCTCAAGTAAGATTTATACGGTTAGTTTTGAGTTGTTTCATAAAGTTTTAATAGTTGTTACTTACTTACTTGTTACTTGTTGTTGATGTTATGGTAGATTGCCCAGTGTTTCTTTGCTACTTACAAGGTTGATCTCTGTTGATGTTGATTGTAGGCTTATTTGATCTTGCAATTGCAAGAAGATTCAACTTGAAATTATTATTGGTTTACCGTCTTGTTTAGGTTTTACTGGTTGTAGGCTTATTGATTTTTTCTTGCAAATTGCAAGAAGATTCAACTTGAAATGATTATGGTTTACCGTCTGTTGAGGTTTTACTGGTTAGAGGCTGTTGTTTATCCTGAGGTTATCAAGTGTTAGTTAGCTTGAACATATGCACTCTTATAAAATATAGAGTTGCAGATAGATTTCAAAGTTGATAAATTTTTATGTAATGTGTAGGTTAAGTAGTATGTTTTCGGATTTTGGTTGAACGTTTTGGTTTCCGGTTGAGTTTCTCAACTATTTCTCTTCCGAAGTATTTTTCCTCAATAACCACTACCAGCTTATTGTTATTATAAGGGGTGTTTACATCAGTCAAATTACTTCAATTCAAGTTTTCTTGACTTTGAGTAAAATGAATGATATTTGCAAACTTGAAGTCAAGTTTTTAAAAACTTAGATCTAATGTAGACCCATCTATCTACAAGTTTTGTTGATTCAAGAAGATGTTTTAAATTCAACTTGAATCTTGAAGTAAAATCCAACCTATAAATGGGTAAATGAAATAAAAGGGTTGCCAGTCATGTAGAATGTATATGAGCTACTAAATTAAATATGTAGTATGATGTAGATGATAAAGAAAACTTTGAGATTAATTAGTTAATTTTTTTACTTTTGAATGATTATATACTTTTGATGTCATGAAAACTTTAATTTCAAGTCAACTCTACTTCAATTCAAAATCGCTCATTCAACTCGAACCTTGAAAAACCCTTGAGTTGAAGTCAACTTGAGACCAATGTAACGCACCTATGGTTGAAGTTGAAGCAACCTTCTTCAAGTTGAATCTTGCTTTAGGCTCAAACTATACGAGCGGAATAGACGCGCGGAGTTTTTTCGCTCGTCAACAAAATTTATGGTCTGTTATGGAATGCGACAATTCCGCTCGTATAAACAGCAGAACTATTGTGTTCCTAGTTTTTGCTACTGATACTTTGTCCATCTCAGTTACAAATATTTCAAAGACGTGTATTATTGTTTGCTTCAGGTATGAAGCAGATTGCTGTTGGTGGAGATAGCATACTGTACATTGGTGTTGAATGCATGGTTGCTGATGTGAGCTGGGCGGGCACCCCACCCTCCTGTCATCACCCCCCCACCCTCCTGTCATCACCTGAAGCCTTCAAGTAGGACATGACAGGTGAGTCTGGTAGCATACCTCTCTATCTTGTTATTTTATTCAATTCTATTGAGTTTTGATTTTCATAAGCTCAGATCTTCCAGCTTATTACTAATGTGGACTTTTTAGATGGTGCCCTTGTTGTCAACACATATTCATAGTTCAGCGTAATCTGAAGCAACATGACATTAGTGAGACGTGACAAGTTTTTCTTTTGTTCTACAATAAATTTATGATGTAGTTATTCTAGTGAGGTCCATGTAAGCTGCGTACACATATTCGCGCTTCCAACCCGCACCGAGCACGCCCCTCCCTCGTACCGCCCTCGTACCACCATCGAACCACAGTCGCTCCGCCCGCACCCATCATGAACGTTACGGAAGATGTTAGATCTTCTCGCGTTCCCGGTCGAACCACTCCTGATCGCCGGTCGATCATCAATCGCTCTGCTGGAGTGACATTCGGTTGCGATCCAGAGCGAAAGTCTGTACGCACCTTAAGAACGACAGTATTTGATCAACTTTGGTTTTGCTATCCTTTGTTATCCTCATTCGACAAAGCCGGTGGTACTATCCTTTTATAGGTCCACAACGATACCAATTATGTTTTTTACAGTGTAGAAATATAATATTAATTAATGCAGAGAATCGGCATCGACTCATTATTTTGCGTGTTATTGGATGGGCACGTTTTGACGGTCCAGGCTGATTTATAACAGTTGTGAGGCTCATAGACGGCCTAAAATTAAATACTCAGGCGGCTAGATGTAACTTCCGTTAGGGACCCTTCACCAATAAAAGCCATATGAATATTATTATTTGCATACTTATATTTTTGTAAATTCCACATAAACCACACTGTTTCTGTACTTTAATTATGGTTTAGTTTCAAAATCTAATCACTGAATATTGATTTGTTAGTTAACAATAAAATAGTAAACACTACAATCTACAAGAAATACATTATTAATTAAAAACGTGATGAATGATAAAACATGCAATGAAATAAATAAAATCACATGAGTTAATCTATTAGAATTATTTAATAGCATATATATAAATGAATACGTACAATATACTCATAATGAACTTATTATAATTAATTTACAATTTTTTTCTGAGCGCAAAAATATAACATTTTATTCCGCGCTTAGGAGTTAGTATATGTGTTTATGCTGTGTTGAAATTTATTATTATTTTTTTAATTGTTGTATAATGTTTTCAGGTAGAACAAGTAGGCTAGTTGATAAGGGACTCAGCCTTACATCCCCCCTCCTTATTCTCGCCACTGAGGGACGAAGCTCGAGACTAGTTCGAATCAGGTAGGCTTCACTATCAATTGCATTCATTTATATTTTGCATTTTATTTCTATTTTGAAAATTGGTCTTGCACAATTGA
>NW_024090173.1:0-2351 GCF_014356525.2 Nilaparvata lugens | reverse complement strand
ACTGAGGGACGAAGCTCGAGACTAGTTCGAATCAGGTAGGCTTCACTATCAATTGCATTCATTTATATTTTGCATTTTATTTCTATTTTGAAAATTGGTCTTGCACAATTGATTGAAAGTATTCACTCTAATTGTCCGATTCGTTTCAAACTTGGCATACAGGATGATATACACATATTAACATAGTGTTGAAGTTTTATCAAATAATAATGTTTTTGGGTGGTTAGGGGTAAAAACCCTATGACCACATAAAAACTGATTGACCGGTATTTCTATTGTCTGATTCGTTTCAAATTTGGCATACAGGATGATATACACATATTGAACATACTGTAAAGTTTCATCAAAATATAATGATGTTTTGGGTGGTAGGGGTAAAAAACCCTATTGACCAGCATAAAAAGTGATTGACCAGCGTAAAAAGTGATTGACCGGGTATTTCTAATTGTCCGATTCGTTTAAAATTTAGCATACAGAATGATATACACATGTCAAACATACTGTTGAAGTTTCATCAAAATAAATGATGTTTAGGGTGGTTAGGGGTAAAAACCCTATTGACCAGCATAAAAAGTGATTGACCGGGTATTTCTAATTGTCCGATTCGATTCAATTTGGCATACAGGATGATATACACATGTCAAACATACTGTTTAAAGTTTCATCAAAATAATGATGTTTAGTGGTGGTAGGGGTAAAAAACCCTATTGACCAGCATAAAAAGTGATTGACCGGGTATTTCTAATTGTCCGAATCGTTTCAAATTTGGCATACAGGATGATATACTCATATTAAACATAGTGTTGAAGTTTCATCGAAATATAATGATATTTAAGCGTGGTTGGGGTAAAAAACCCTATTGACCAGCATAAAAAGTGATTGACCAGCGTAAAAAATGATTGACCGGGTATTTCTAATTGTCCGATTCGTTTCAAATTTGGCATACAGGATGATTACACATATTGAACATACTGTTAAGTTTCATCAAAATATAATGATGTTTAGGGTGGTAGGGGTAAAAACCCTATTGACCAGCATAAAAAGTGATTGACCAGCGTAAAAAGTGATTGACCGGGTATTTCTAATTGTCCGATTCGTTTCAAATTTGGCATACAGGATGATAACACATGTCAAACAGACTGTTAAGTTTCATCAAAATATAATGATGTTAGGGGTGGTAAGGGTAAAAAACCCTATTGACCAGCATAAAAAGTGATTGACCGGGTATTTCTAATTGTCCGATTCGTTTCAAATTTGGCATACAGGATGATACACATATTAAACATACTGGTAAGTTTCATCAAAATATAATGATGTTTAGGGGTGGTAGGGGTAAAAACCCTATTGACCAGCATAAAAAGTGATTGACCGGTATTTCTAATTGTCCGATTCGTTTCAAATCTGGCATACAGGATGATATACACATATTAAACATGGTGTTGAAGTTTCATCGAAATATAATAATGTTTAGGGTGGTTAGGGGTGAAAAACCCTATTGACCAGCATAAAAAGTGATTGACCGGGTATTCCTAATTGTCGGATTCGTTTTCAAATTTGGCATACAGGATGATATACACATATTGAACATACTGTTGAAGTTTCATCGAAATATAATGATGTTTAGGGTGGTAGGGGAAAAAAACCCTATTGACCAGCATAAAAAGTGTTTGACCGGTATTTCTAATTGTCTGATTCGTTTCAAATTTGGCATACAGGATGATATACACATATTAAACATAGTGTTAAAAGTTTCATCAAAATATAATGATGTTTAGGGTGGTTAGGGGTAAAAAACCCTATTGACCAGCATAAAAAGTGATTGACCGGTATTTCTAATTGTCTGATTCTTTCAAATTTGGCATACAGGATGATATACACATATTCAACATACTGTTGAAGTTTCATCAGATATAATGATGTTTAGGGGTGGTAGGGGTGAAAAAACCTATTGACCAGCATAAAAGTGATTGACCAGCGTAAAAGTGATTGACCAGTATTCAAATTGTCCGATCGTTTCAAATTTGGCATACAGGATGATATACACATATTGAACATACTGTTAAAATTTCATCAAATATAATGATGTTAGGGGTGGTAGGGGTAAAAAAAAAAGTTCTAATTAACATATAGGTCCGAAATGCTTGGTTACCAAGTTATACAGGTGGAAGTTTTGTCATGAATTTCTGCCCCCCTGCCAAAACGAAGCCCTACGGGTATTTGTTAGCTGTTAATTATCAAGATGTACAATCAGCGTGATTTATGTAAAATGACTAAGAAATTGAAAAACCGTTTCCAGACATTCAGCTACAGTGATTTTTAAGATATGATACAAATACTCGAAGCTTGGCCCA